>NW_026729465.1:0-68444 GCF_030272615.1 Cryptomeria japonica | reverse complement strand
AGAGAGGGGTAGAGGGAGGGAGGGAGGGAGAGGAGAGAGAGAGGGAGAGGGGGAGAGTAGGGGGGGAGGGAAAGAGGAGGGGTTTTGAAGGGGTCACAGGATACCATATGACCTCTTAGGAAACAATACGACCTCTAATGACACCTAAGGGGTCATATGGTGGGCTAATAAAATGATATATTAAATTTAAAGTTATGAATAGAACATCATACAACGAGACTCCAAACGAACAAACAACGAGGGCTTCACTAAAAAGCAAGTGTAAGAGCTTGACCTAACCCTAAGAGTACCACCTAAGTTCTAAAACATATGATGCTATTAAATTTGCAAGGTTATAAGACTGATCTCGATTGTGACTATAGGAATTACACACTTGATTTATTTCATGGGTATGTACCATTCCAAGTTATTTGACAAGTGATGATCATCATATACTACAACTGCCATGCATACAACAAACTTTCATTTCTTTAGGTGACAGGTGTTGTGTAACAACATGGGAACTCTCACATACCCACCACTATCATTCTACAAGACATCATCTGTGTTACTCTCACCTCTTTCTCTTCCTACCTGTTGTTTTCTTCTGAAAAACATATTGCAGGTACTCTGACTCATCATGTTGCTTTGTTGACACTATTTTCCACATCTGCTCTGCTCATTAAAAACACATTCGAGAAGAATATTGCTACAGGTTTCCTTGTTTGTCACGATAATACACCGTGGTTCAATTTCAAACCTTATTCCTCATATTCAATATACACACAAAAATCCATCAATCAATATTTTTAGGAGAGGATACATGATAAAAATCAAAGAGGAAGTTGCAGACAAGAAATAAATTCACTTACTTCTATAGAAGTGCAGACACAGTTGCAGTGGGGTGTGGAGGGAGGGAGGGAGAGAAGAAGAGAAAGAGGGATGGGGTATGGGAGAGAGAGAGAGAGAGAGAGAGAGAGAGAGAGGAGAGAGAGAGAGAGACCTTGTATGCATTTGAGAGGGGGGAGACAATACACTTACATGTGTATATATGTGTATATATGTTTAATATATTATATATATACATATATTATATGTATATAAACATATTATATATACAATGTCATATTATACATATATTATATGTATATACACATATTATATATAGAATATCATATTATATATACAATGTCATATTATACATATATTATATGTATATACACATATTATATATAGAATATCATATTATACAATAGTGTGTACGTGTTGTTTATAGTAAAGGTAGCACGTACACGCTGTTTATAGGGAAACAAGCGCGTACGTGCTGCTTATACTATAAGTACCCCATACGTGCTTTTAAACCATAAGTACCCCATACATGCTTTTGACTGTTTAGGCTTGGAAATAGGCCTGGATGACAAAGCTACGGATTGGAATGATTTCCCTCCATTTCTCTCATTTTTGACGTGTTTTATTTTATCAACTTTGTCATCATCAAGTTTACACTTCATAAAGTGGGTATTTCTAAAATTGCCACCATATTTTCACCCATCTTCTGAGCTTTCTAACCATATAATTTGTTGTCAATTTGAACAACAATAACATATTATTATTGAATTTCTTTTACTAGTGTCTCCATAGTTCTCACAGACATAGGTGCACCATTTTTTGAATAACTTTTGATATAATTATCCAAATTAAAAAAATGTTATATATTATTGTAGTGCACTTGATTATTTACAATTTAAAAAAAAAATTGTATTTTTGATTTGTTTAGTGCAACTTATGCTTCGCGCACGAACAGGTACCTAATTTTCAGGATGTGCTCAATTGGAAAAATCATAAAAAATCCAATACTAAACAAAAAAGTTACAAAAAAATACACATCTTCTAGTGCTCACTCTCAACTATCTTTTTGCCAAAGGATTTATCAAAATACTAAATCTAACTATGACTTTTTTGATGCGCACGTCAGACACTATGTTATGTTTTTCAGAAAAAAATTAGGGTTAGTTTTTCGTGCGTGAAGGATTTGACCCCCTTAATCTTATCCAATTTTGAAAAAGTTTAGTAGTTTGGAAACTAGATTCAGATTACTACAATATTTGTTCTTTGATTATCTTCATATCTTGACTAGATGACTTTCAAATTTCGCCTCCAAGTTCAGGTTCACTTGATTTCAGAAAAAAAGTGTCCACTTATACCCCCCTTTTTTACCACCATCTTTGTGCACTTACCCATATATATTTATTTATTTTATATATATATATATTTATATTTATATATATATACATACTATATATTGGATATATATATACAATCTATATATATATTATATATTAATATATATATATATATGTTTATAAATTGTATATATGTATATATCCAATGTATATTTATACATATATACAATTTATAAACATATATATATATATATATATATATATAAGTTGTCTCATATATTTATATACATTCTGTTTATTATTCATACATCACTTATTACATGATAAAATATTTATTCTTCTTAAGAACTTGGTTTTGGATAATCATTAGCTCCTTATGATGGGTATACTCAAATCCAAATATATACAACCGTATGAAAAATCAAGACTCTTAATCAAAGTGCCCGATCATCATTACAAATCTGATTTGAGAGAGATTCGGGCCATTATGGCAGGTTAGAGTCCCAATGAATAGGGCATTAGCTAGTTGTCTTAGTCGGAAACTCGAAAGATCATTAGCTAGAATATGAGTATGGTAACTCAAAATGATATCTTCATAGGTGGATCTTCATCTAAAGATTTGGCAATTATACTAAATTAAATAGAAATGTCCGATGGGGATGAAAAGTATGCAAGATTTAAGAGAGGATGTGACATTTCAGTCATTAACATAATTACCCAGCGTGACTATTAAGCCAAGCCTTCATGATAAAATTAAGAAGCTTATAGCTTTGTGCTATCGATACCTCCTTGACCTAAGTAAAACTAGAAATGGATACCCCTATCAAACTGAGCAGCTCAAAGAGGCAGATGCCCTTCGATGGGGTTATCACCAGGGATTGCCTCAAATGCATTATTCGCTTTCCTCATGCCTTAGTACTAGATGTTGTAGAAAATATCCTCGACCCAGACTATCTCACAAATACTGACCGAACTAGGGAAAACTCTAATGTTGCGGCCATGATCTTGGCTATTATGATGATCTCCACCAAGAAAAGAGATGACACAGGCGCTCTATGCAAGGAGGTCTTCATAGCCTCGATCTTGGGCGATATAGAGAGGGTTCTTATCAATATTGACAATGAATGGACCATACCAAGGCCAAGAGACTATGATATTTTTATAAGAAACAACAGGCCGGTGCCTAGATACCCCATTATCACTATGGATGAGGAAGCATTTACCAAGGAGAGGACTGCTGCAGTAAATAGGAATGTTAATTTCCTGCTTCACTTATTTCATGTGAGAAACCCGCCAAAGACCACTTGGTTCGAGGACTTCCTAAAGGAAGAGGGCTTGGAACTGGATGAGGGAGAAGAGGTGACCCCTTCTTCAAGCTCAGAATAAGGAGGCTATGGTTCCTAGTTAGAAGATGTGACTTTTTTGTTCCTTCCTTGTCACCATATATTCGGCTTAGTTTGGTACTCTAGCTTATTACTATATTAAGAAGAACAATGTTAGCTTATGATCAAATACAGACTTCGAAAGAGATAATAATCTCGCCATATCTTAAGGATAAACATAGCTGGTTTAAATCAAATTAAATAGTATGAATTAACTGTTAATTTTATGGTTTTACTTATATACACTTCATGAGAGCAACTTGGACCTTTCATTTTAGTTACTATTGATTGCTCATATTTGTATATTTCTACATATATTGAGGATTGGCTTATATATTCTTACTCTATTTTGATATTCATAAATATGAATATATACTTATATATATGATTATAAGCAATAGGATATACTCATATATAGGTATAAATTCATATTGGTGGATACATAATCAGGGACGGATCTGTTAACAAAAACGACAATGAAGGCCTTCAATTTCTATATGCATAGACCTATATGAACTAAGAAAATCAATTGTAACTTCTATTAGTCATGCCAGTTGTTAAAATATACTCGTATGACACTTATTGATGTGCTATCTATAAATGAAAGATTATCTGACATTCTACAAACTATGGGTAATAAGTGGCTTGCATGCAGAATACTCTAGGTGAGAATGTAAGATAAATTCTACCATGAAACTCATCCATTTCTATTACCCTCTTAGTATAAATTTTACATGGCTGAGTGAGTCAGCTGGACACAGATACAGGCATGACAGAATCCCCTTTATCCCCTTTTGTTATTGTATCCTGGATATCATCCATTATCTGGGATAGCATCCTAATACAAAAACAAAAGGAAGTAAACAGGTGATTCATAACTTTGGATGACCATTGTTCAAAAAGGGAATTAAGATTCATAACTTTGGATGACCATTGTTCAAAAAGGGAATTATCTAAGAACTTTGTTTATGATAATGTCATATCTACTACTTTCTACTTATAGATAAATGAGGTTAAGGATTTAGAAACACCAAAGAAGGAAATCAAAACACTATGTTTATAACATTATGTTTACATTTCTCTGTTTAAATCTCGGAATGGCAGTTCCAATCGGATAAATGGCTGAGGAATAATCCTAGAATGGAATATAAAATAGGATATTAAATGTTACTAACAATCTTGGCAAGTGATATGAAAACTAACCATGCAGGAAGAGCAAGGCCATCTTTAACAAAAGAAAGGAAGACAGATGTGCTAAAAAGGCCTATAAACAACATGTAATCAAAGCTCAAACTCAAGACAAGGCACAAGGAGAATAGTGATAATTGTAATATGTTAATAGGGGCTTGTAAGGGAAATAAAATATCTTCCCACCTGATCACCCTTAACCCGAGGTGCTATTGTAATTTTCAAAAATCTGTTCATATATGTAATAGTTGTAGAAATTTTCTGGACTATGGTCCCGAGCAAGGCCGAAGGTTTTCTCGCCTCCACTCTTTCCTACCGGCACCCACGCAAGTGGAGTGATGTAAACTTTAATAATGATTAATAAAATTTTCGGCTTCGGCCTCTTACCGATCAATATATATATATATATATATATATATATATATATATATATATATATATATATATATATATATATATATATATATATATATATATATATATATATATATATATATATATATATTGTATTATGTTTCTTTATTATTTATATTATATTGTATCATACTTATATTATTTTCTTATTATTATTTACGATTCCTATTAAAATAGTTTTTAAAATGTTTTTATTTAATTAAAATGAAAATATAATATATTTTAGTAAAATAAAAATAAAAGTATTTTTTTAATTTTTAATTAGTCGATAAGCTTTTTTTTAAGTGTGTGTGCACCAAGATGGTGTGCAAAAAAGTGGACACACCTAAAAAAAAACATGAAAAAACACAAAACACGCATAGGGTATTTCAAATTAAAAAAACCCCATACACGTTTAGGCTTGTTTTGTCGAGCCTAATCAAAGCTAAACCGCATACGGGGTTTAAAGTATACTAATTGCATATGCGGTTTAGAAATTAAAACCCCATATGTAGTTTTAGTTTGTAAACCATGTACGCGTTTGTCTGCCAATAAAATTTAAAGTAGTAATATGAACTTGTATGCAATTCATTTAGCATTCCTTTAGGTTTTTCGGCAAGATATATACATAGAATATAATATTTAAGTATAAGAAAGATAAAAGATAAAGATATATATACTTTAAGTTATATTTTATGTATATACTGTCAGGATGTTTGAGAGTGGTTCCAGATCTCTAAGAGTTATAATGCAGATTCTAGTTTTTTGAGTATTCTAATAAATTTCAAACTTAGTCAAATTTTAGTAATCAACATTCTCGTATCAGCCCTATCTCTCTCGTCTCTTCCCAAAATCCCCCCTCTCCCTTCCTTAACCCCTACCGTTTTTCCTCTTAGGCCTCTCCCTCTCTACTTGCTTCCCTCTCTCAGGTATCTCTCCCTCTCTTTCTCATCTCCCTCACCCTCTTTCTCTCTTTCATATATCCCTCAATTTCTCTCCCTCTCTCAAATATCTCTATCTCTCACTATCTCCCCCTCTCTTTGATGTCTCTCTCTCCCATTCTTGCGCTCTCCCCCTCTCTCCCCTTTCTCTTCCTCTGTCAAGTATTTCTTTCTCTCTAACTCTCTTTATCTCTCCCCCTCTCGCTCCATTTTTCTTTCTCTCAAGTCTCTCTCCTCTCTATCAAGTCTCTAGCTATCAACCTCTCTCTCTCTCTCTCTCTCTCTCTCTCTCTCTCTCTCTCTCTCTCTCTCTCTCTCTCTCTCCCCCATTCTTTATCTCTGAAGTCTCTCCCTCTCATCCTCTATCTCTCTATCTCACTCTCCCCTTCTCTCAAGTGTATCTCTCTCTCTATCATTCTCTCCCTCTCTCCTCCCCCTCCCTCTCTCCCTTTCTAATTACCTCTCTTTCTCACTCTCTCCCTCTCTCCCTCTCTTCACACCTCTCTCTCTATAGCCTCTTTTACTCTCATTCCATCCCTTCCTCCCTCTCACTCAAACTCTCTCTATCTCTCACCCTCTCTTTCTCTCTCTCTCACCTTCCATCCCTCCACCTCTTAGGTCTCTCTTTCTCTCTCAATCCCTCCATCCACCTCTCTCTCTCTCTCTCTCTCTCTCTCTCTCTCTCTCTCTCTCTCTCTCTCTCTCTCTCTCTCTCTCTCTCTCTCCCCCCCCCCTTCTCTATGCCGCTCTATATCTCTATCTCTACTTCTATTTCCCTCTCTTTCTCTCCATCTCTCTCTCCCCCCCTCTCTCTCATTTATCTCTTATCTCCCCCTCTCAATCTCTATCTCTCTATCTCACTCTCCTCCTCTCTTAGGTGTATCTCTCTCCCATTCCCTCCCTCTCTCTAGGGTCATATGGTATTCTTAGGGGTCATATGGTATCCTAGGGATCCATGCATGTGTCCTAAGGGGTCATAGGACACCATATGACCCCTTAGCACACCATACAACCCATAATGATGTCAAATAGTCTCCTAAGGCGTCATAGAACATAATATGACCTCTTAGGACACCATGCAACCCATAATGACACCACATGGAGTCCTAAGGGGTTGTAGGAGACCATATGACCCCTTAGGATACCATATGACTCCTAATGACACCATATGGTGTGCTAAGTGGTCATATGGTGTCTTATGGGTCATAGGACACCATATGACACATAACGACACCATATGGTGTCCTAAGGGTTCGTAGGACACCATATGACCCCTAGCGACACCTAAGGGGTCATATGGTGTTCTAAGGGGTCATAGGATACCATATAATCCCTTAGCACTCCATAGGACTTATAACGACACCAAATAGGGTCCTGAGTGGTCATAGAACACCATATGACCCTTTAGGACACCATATGGTTTGTTATGGGTCATATGGTGTCCTAAGGGATCATATGGCATCCTATGACCCCTTAGAACACCATATGGTGTCTTTATGGGTTGTATGGTGTCTTAAGAGGTCATATGGTGTCCTAAGGGGTCATCGGACACTATATGACCGCTTAGGAAACAATATGACCCCTAACAATACCTAAGGGGTCATATGGTGTCCTAAGGGGTCATAGGACATCATATGACCCCTTAAGACACCATATGACCTATAACGACACTATATGAAGTCCTAAGGGGTCATATGGTGTTCTAAGGGGTCATTGAACATCACATGACCCATAACGACACCTAATGGGTCATATGGAGTCTTAAGGGGTCATAGGACACAATATGACCCCTTAGCACACCATACGACCCATAATGACACCAAATAGTGTCATAAGGGGTCATAGAACACCATATGACCTCTTAGGACACTATACAACCCATAAAAACACCATATGGAGTCCTAAGGGGTCATATGGTGTCCTAAGGGATCGTAGGAGACCATATGACCCTAATGACACATAAAGTGTCATATGGTGTCCGAAGGGGTCATAGGACACCATATGAACCCTTGAGACACCATAAAACCCATAACGACACCATATGGTGTCCTAAGGGTCATATAGTCTCATAAGTGGTCTTAAAACACCATATGACCCCTTAGGACACCATACAACCCATAAGGACACCATATAACAACACCAAATGGTTTCCTAAGGGGCCCTATGGTGTACTAAGGGGTCATAGAACACTATATGACCTCTTAGGACACCATACGACCCATAACGACATCATTTGGAGTCCTAAGGGGTCATATGGTGTCCTAAGGGGTCGTAGGACACCATATGACCCTTTAGGACACCATACGACCCCTAACCACACCACATGGTGTCCTAAGGGGTCATATGGTGTCCTAAGGGGTCATAGGACCCCATATGACCCCTTAGGATGCCAAATGACACATAACAACACCATATGGTGTCCTAAGGGGTCATATCGTGACCTAAGGTGTCATAGGACACCATATGACCCGTTAGGACACAATATGACCCCTAACAACACTTAAGGGGTCATATGGTGTCTTAAGGGATCACAAAATATTATATGACCCCTTAAGACACAATACGATCAATAACGACAACATATGGTGTCCTAAAGGGGTCATATGGTGTCCTGAGGGGTCGTAGGACACCATATGGTCTCAATCTCTTTCCCTCTAACTCTTTTTATTTCTCTCCCTCCCAACCCCCTTCTCCTTCTCACTCTCTATCTCTCTCTCTCTCTCTCACTCCCCCTCTCTTTGCTCTCTCTCTCTCTCCTTCTCTCTTAGGTGTCTCTCCCCCATTATTTCCCTCCCTCCCCATACCTCTCTCTCTCTCTCTCTCTCTCTCTCTCTCTCTCTCTCTCTCTCTCTCTCTCTCTCTCTCTCCCATTCTCTATCTTCCCTCTCCCTCTCTTCCTCTCATTCTTTCCCTCTCTACCCTTCTCTCCCTCTACCAATTATCTATCTCCCCCCTCTCTCTTAGGTGTCTCTCTTTTCTTTCTCTCCTATTCCATTTCTCTTTCTCTCTCAAGTATCTCTCTCTCTCTCTCTCTCTCTCTCTCTCTCTCCCATTCTTTCCATCTCCACCCTTCTCTCCCCCTATCTCTCTCTCCCTCTACTAGTTCTCTCTCCCCCCTCTCTCTTAGGTGTCTCTCTTTTCTATTCTCTTCATATTTCTCTCTCTTCCTCCCCCATCCTCTCTCCTTCCCATTATTTCCCTCCCCCTCTCTCAAGTGTCTCTCTCTCACATTCTTTCCCTCTCTCCCTCTCTCCCTTTGTCTTTCTCTCTCAAGTCTCTCTCTCTCTTTCCCTCTAACACTATTTCTTTCTCTCTTATTCCTTTCTCTTTCTCTCTCAAGTATCTTTCTCTCTCACCCTCTCTTTCCATCTTTCCCTCCATCCTCTCTCTTCTATCTCACTCTCTCCCTCCCAATCCTAACCTAAGAGAGAGAGATAGAGACTAAGTGAGAGGGAGGAAGGGATAGAACATGAGTATGAGACTAGAGAAAGAGCCCAGGTGAGAGATAGGGGTGGAGGAAGGGAAGGGTTGAGAGAGAGAGAGAGAGAGAGAGAGAGAGAGAGAGAGAGAGAGAGAGAGAGAGAGAGAGAGAGAGAGAGAGAGGTTGATGGAAAGAGAAGAAGAGACTAGAGATAGAGAGAGCCAGTGTGAGAGAAAGGGAAGGAGGAAGGGAGGGGTTGAGGGAAGGAGAGGGGGAGAGAGAGATCTCAAGTGAGAGGGATGGAGGAAGGTAGGGCTCTCTACTTTTGTCCTTCTCACTTCATCCCTCCTTCCTTCCTTATCTATTTTTCTTTATCTCACACTCTTAAAAATCCCTCTCCTTATCTTACCTACCACTCTTTTCATCCCACTATTTTTAACTCCCCTAACTCTCTACATTCTTCCCTTCATACTCTCTCTCTAAATATCACCTCCACTTCTATCTATCTAACCTATGTATATATCTCTCTCTCTTTCTCTTTGCACCTCTCTCTCTCTATATATCTAGGTATTTAGATCAATATTTTAAGGGGGGAGTACAAAAAGGTAGGTAGATTATGTAGATAATAAGAGCTTAGTGATTACTGAAATTTGATTATGTTTGAGAAATTATAATATCTAAATCTTGGGGAGAGAGGAGAGAGTGAGATAAAGAGATGTGAAGAGAGGATGAGATAGAGAGGAAAATATATAGGTCTAGAGCTTAGGGGAGACAAATAGTGTGAGATAGAGAGATAGAAAGTGAATGATGATACAAGCCTACTTTGACTAGGTTTGAAAAATTATAGGATCTCTTAATATCTAGAATCTACATTATGAATCCTAGAGATGTGAAACCACTCTCAAACATCCTGACAACATATACATAAAATATAACTTAAAGTATAAGAAAGATAAAAGAAAAAGAGAAATATTTTATGTATATATCCTGATGAAAAACCTAATGTAATGCTAGGTGAATTCCATACAAGTCCATATCACTAATCTAACTTTATTAATTTGAACCCCGTACATGGTTTGTCTTTTTAAAACCCCATACATGGTTTTGTTTAATAAAACCCTGTATGCGCTTCATATTCAAAATACCCCGTACGCGGTTTTGTTTATTAAAACCACGTACGCACTTCATATTCAAAATACCTCGTACATGCTTTAGTTTATTTAGGCTTGTGAATAGGCTTGGATGACAAAGTTGCAGGTTGGAAGTTTGATTTCCCTCCTTTTTGACATGTTTTGTTTTGTCAACTTGGTTTCTCGACTTTTTCATCATCAGGTTTAATTTATCAATTGGGTATTTCTAAAATTTTCACCATATTTTCGCTCATCTTTTGAGCTTTCTAACCATTTTTTTTTTTTTAAATTTGAACAACAATAACATATTATTCTTGAATTTCTTCTACCAATGTCTCCATAGTTCTCAGAGACATATGTGAACCATTTTTTTAATAACTTTTGATTTACTTATCCAAATTTTTTTAAAAATATACATTATTGTAGTGCACTTGATTCTTTACAATTTTTAAAAAAAATGCATTTTCAATTGTTTTGGTGCAAGCTATGCTTCACGCACAAACAGGTACCTGATTTTCAGGATATACTTGATTCGAAAAATCATTAAAAAACAAAATACTCAAAAAAAATTTATAAAAAAATACACAACTTCTAGTGCTCACTCTTAACTATATTTCTACCAAAGGATTTGTCAAAATAGTGAATCTAACTATGAATTTTTTGATGCGCACGTCAGACACTATAATGTTTTTAAGAAAAAAATCAGGATCTATTTTTTTGTGCACGAAGGATTTGACTCCCTTAATATTATCCAATTTTGAAAAAAATTAGTAGTATGGAAACCAGATTCAGAGTAGTACAATATTTGTTCTTTTAGTATCTTCATATCTTGAGTGTATGAGTCTCAACTTTATCCTCCAAGTTCAGGTTTACCTGATTGCAGAAAAAAAAAGTGTCCACTTATACCCCCCTTTTTGCACACCATCTTGGTGCACTTACCCTTAAGTGGACTTGATAGTGTACATCTTCCCGTAATAGTTGTCTCAGGCCTGAAAATATAGAGTGCCTTAAAAGAGGTAAAAGTCGTGAGTGGAAGCTAATTAAACTTAACCAAAACTAAGAGATAGTCATGAGTGGAAGTAACTTTGAACTATAAGAATAAATTATAGGAACAAATTCAAGCACTAACACATGGTATCATATTAGGGCATATGGAGAGTTAATCTTAATGACTCAAGATAAGGAAATTTGACAATGTTATTAGTATTTGACAACATGATTTTTGAGGAAAAAGTTTACAATAAAAATGACACCTTAATTATATGAGGATTAATGTCCTTGAAACATTTTTTAATGGTCTAACAAAGGAAATTTATGAAAAATAGCCTCTTCTACAAGGAAAGCACATTTGAATTTTTTTTCCAAGCTACAAGTTTGTAGGTGAAAAATAGAAAATAAAATTTCAAAACATTGTTTTCTTTTATGGTAAAAAAATATCATAATGTGAGCACATTATAACACAATCATGTTATGGATTGGGGCGATTGAGCCTAAGCTTCAATCACTCCTAACCATAATGTTCACCAGTGTGTTGTGCTTATGTTTTGAACTCATGGGAGCTAAAAAGTGGGGTTGCCAGTTTTTGCTCCCCATCTTTATGCATATTTTCATATCTTGGCATGTTTTGAATGGTATAGAATGAGGAATGGTCATTATTTTTGTATTTTATGTTTGTGGGATGTTCTTGTAACACTACCTAGGCTAACATTATTTTGTGAATGTTGGAATAGCTTCTAGCATAAACATTCATCCTTTGCATACTAGGTCATTTAGTACCTTTTATGTAATAGTACTATCATGCTCCAATTTTATCTTCTCATGTATTTTGGCAAGGTTTATTCAGGTCTAATATAAACAAGGACTGCCCTTTTTTCATTGAGTAATACTCCATGCAAGGGATATAAATTTATCTTAGTTCCTTCTAGCTTAGTGCATAATATATCCTCTTGCTATATCAAAATAGTATTGCTCTTAACATTGTTCAACATAACCAAAGTACAAGTATATTCCCGTTTTCATTTATAGTTGATCATTACATAAAATTATCTTTCTATTTCATTACTCATTTATAGGTATCACTGGACCATTCATCAATGGGTTGATGTTCATCTTGCATGTAGCTACATCCATAATATATATATATATATATATATACATTGAATTTCAATCGAAAAAGGGTATAGGTATCGAATATCTTATATGAATAGGATATCTAATTCGATCAAAAATATGATCCTTGTTTCATTTTATATACCTACTGTAATAGCCTGTGGGTCATTTATACACATGGGCTTTGTGATTTGGAGCTATCCGATATCAAATTTGAATATGATATCCAATTATTGGAGCATTTTTCATCAAAACTTTCGATCAGGTATGATTTTTTTTCAATTTCCTTGTCTTTTTATCATTTATTTGTAGTTTTTTATTTATATTTTGTTGTTTTTATATAAATTAGTTTTTTTTTCAACTACATCGTTGTTTGAAGTGTGTTAATTAAATCCAAAATTTAAACTTCAATTAGGTAAAATAGGTGATAACAATGACAATCCAAAACTACCACGACCATCAAACCCTTCTTTACCAAACACCCCCTCAATTCAAGACTTAATTGTTCAAAATTTGAACCAACTAAGGGGAATTACAATTTTTTATAGTATAATCCCTTGTCTCTCTGACATTTTAACCATACTAAATGCTATAATAGCCAATGTAGAAACCATCACCACTGAGCACAATGCCATTCTTTTGTGGCGAGAGGCCAGTAAGGATAAATATGTGAATGGATTGTCATATGATGATGTGAAGAACCTTGAGATATCTAAAGACGATATTGCCACTATGTTCATTAATCCCAGCACCAAACAACCTGTAGATGTGAAAAAAAAAAAAATTTCCATCAAATGGTGTCAAAATGAAGACATTGTAAAACACTTTTGGGATCATTGGTGGATGGTTTTTGATAGAACACCCAACAACAATCTTGATGTGCCATTCTCCTTCATCAAAAAAAATATGTGTTGAGTTTGTTCCAGGCAAGTATGTTAACTACTTTGACATCAAGCCTTTCCATGGCGTGGGGGGAGGTATGACTCAAGATAGACCTGGGGCATTTGAGTATTACAAGGCCCATATGTTTCCCCTCCTCCCATTGATCACCCAAATCCAATACAAAATCCAAATATTATTGCTGAGGCAGCGTCATAGACTATATCATCTATTCACTCTTTGAGTTGACTTTTGGTTTCTCAGGCTGGGGCACTATCTCAACTTTTTGGTGATGCTAGTGATAGATCAGGTGGCGCAGATACATCCTCCTCAACTACAAATATTTGTATGCCCTGTTGCGTTGGTATTCTACACTCTTATGAGAATAGTTGATGTTGTCATTGGTGGCAACCAACTGGCAACTCACCGTCAATTGGTTTCTACATTCCCGACATCACAAAATTCATACACCATTAGGCACCAGCACCGACAAACACTTACACTGGCATTCAAATTACATCGACAACAATGCATACCATCACTCCATCTGACATGATATATTGTAAAAGACTCATATATGTATGAGATCTTATAGGTCATTTTGATATGAGAGAGAGAGGCATAGATAGTAAGACATTTTATTGTATTAGGTGATATAGTTGATAGCAAAGGTTTTGGTCATAGAATGAGCTTAAACTAGTACTGAAACTGGCATTAGAGATGTTGTTTTGAGCAGTACATTGTATTGGATTTGATAATCCACTTTTGTAGTCAGTGTGACTCTTTATTAAGCAGTGAACTCTAGGTTGTTGGCCTCCTTGCATGTGCAGGCCCCTTATTGTAGGTAGTATTTATTCATTGGCCAGTAAGTAAATATTGTGGGTCACAAATCCCACCGAGGTTTTTCCCACATTGGGTTTCCTCGTTAAATATCTTGTGTTATGGTGTGTTTATATGTTGTCTCTATTATTTATGTTTATTCCAATAATTCTTATTTACTGGTACACTGTTTTGGGTTGCAAAGTTATAAATAAGTTCAAATATTCTGCTAACCAGTTAGAAACTAATTCACCCCCCCGCCTTTTAGTGTCTTGGGACTTTCATTGAATCTAACAATTGGTATCAGAGCCCGGTCCTCTATTCGCAAAATCCTAATAGGTTGAGGGAGATTCTGACATCAGTACAGATGGAGAACTTAAGAAAACAGTTGGAAGGAGCTCTTGAAGATTTTGATGCAAAAAATTGAAGAATATCAAACTTGAAGATGATTTGAGGACTGCTAAGGAATTCATTAAAGGACTTCAAGAAAATCTGGTTATAGCACAAAATAAGAGAAAGGAACTTCATGAAAAGATGTAGAGTGATGATGAAAAAGAGACTCTTAGAGACATTGCAAATAAGTTGAGACAAGAAAATAGTAATATGAAAAATGAAATGCAAGATATGACTATGAGGTTATGTAAGGATATTGAAGACAAGAAGAATAATGAAAAAGACTTGACTAGGAGACTTAATGATGCTAGAAATGAAAATCCCAGACTTGGTCATGAAAATGATATGTGAAAGACAGATCTGATTCACATGCAACATGATAAAGATGAACTTGTGAGACAAGTTGGAATTCTGGAAAATGAGTTGGTTACTGCAAATAAACACAAAGACAAATTCAAGAAAAGTTTAGAAGAACTTGATGACATGCTTAAGAGACAGAAACCTAATGGAGATACAAATGGACTTGGATTTGAACATGGAGAAAGTTTCGGTACTGCAAACAATCAAAATCAGAACAAACCGGTAAGACAACCTACTACTTATAAATTTAATGGGAAATATTTTAATTGCAACAAGTATGGTTGTGATGCTAAAAATGTGGTTAGTACAAGAGGCATGCACATATAATGAGACAATAAAAACATAATTGAAAAGCTTAATTGAAAAACTAAATCAAAGACGCAAACCATAAGCCTTCCTTGAAATGTCCCATTTTCCTCTATTCTTGAGGACCTTGAAGGTGTTGGATTGATGGACTCTCAGCGGAGCAATGACCTCCAAAGTGGCAACTCAAGAGTTGAGTAGCTAATTGATCATGATTGATTATGGAGATGATATGAAATGCATGATGTAAGAAACTAGATTAACATGCTATGATCAATTCCAAATCTAATTACTAGATAATCGAAATGCAAATTGCCTATAGTAATGATGCCTAAACTGATATGAGATGGGATCCATGTTACTCTAAAATAAGGGGTATTTATAGGATTTCCAAGGCCAAAGCTAAGGTGGCAGGAATCGACAGTCTAGATTTGATCTAAAGATATCAAGGGCCAAGATTGAGGAAGTTGGAGAAGAGGATGGAGGAAGGGACACTTGTCATCTACGTGGTGACAAGTGTCAAGGAGCCTTGCTCATGAGAGGGCAAGTGTCCAAGGGAGGAGACATGTGGCAAAAGTGCCATGTGTCTCAAGGAGAGAATATCCACACCATGAGAGGTTAGGATAAGGAGGTTAGAATGTGCAAGATAGGATAGGATTAGTTAGACTGAAGATTAGATTGAATGGGTTAAGTTAAGGAATGGTTAGGTTAGGTGGTTAAAGTTAGGAGCCATGTGCTCATTTGAATTTAGAAATTCAAATAATTGGAAAATGGTAATTAATCTCAACAAACTTGAGTTTGTTAATCTTAATTAGGGGTTAGAAGAATTGATTAATATGGGGAGACATTAATTAATTTAGAATTAATTAATCAAAGGGGAATGTGAGATGAACTATATAAATAAATCATTTAGATTTATTTACTAGTAGATGAATAGAGAAATTAATTAAATTGCTTGTGAATTCAATTAATTGAGA
The DNA here is from genome assembly GCF_030272615.1 of Cryptomeria japonica. Classification (NCBI taxonomy): domain Eukaryota; kingdom Viridiplantae; phylum Streptophyta; class Pinopsida; order Cupressales; family Cupressaceae; genus Cryptomeria; species Cryptomeria japonica. Next base: position 51,987 of record NW_026729465.1, on the reverse strand, counting down.
AGGGGAATTAATCAAATAACTGCGTATTTAATTAACTATCTTCAGACCATTTTTAGGTGTATACATTTTGCCCCTCTTTGAAGCGATGTGTGATGACGCGTTGGTTCAAAGAAAACCTAATTGATGATGGTGCTGATATTGATTCCGATAGGATGCAAATTCGATCTTGATTGGATGCGGATTTGGTTTCGATGTGATATTGATTTGATTGGGAGATGATAAATCTTGATATGATGCAGTTTCGATCTTGGAGATGATAAATCTCGATATGATGTTGATTCGATGTTTGAGATGATATGATGTTGATATGATGTGGATTCGAGGTTTGAAATGATATGATGTGGATTTGATGTTTGAGATGATAAACCTCGATATGATGCCCCAGATGTTGATTGATAGATATTGATGCGAGGATGCCCCCTCGAGAGATCAATTGAGATAATTGACCTTTGGAGTTTTTTGGATCTTTGCGAAATTGATTTCCCGATAAACTATTGGATGAGTCCTGCAACTCTAGTTGATGAAAGTGTGAGTTCTTCGATCACTTTGATGTGGTTCTTGATGTGATGATTGATAGAGTTTGATTGAATTGATAGGATTGATAAGATCGAGATCAAGTCTGGTTTCAGGAATGGCACCTCCTGTAAAAGACAAAGATGATCAAAGCGTCTGGTTTCAGGAATGATATATCCTGTATAAGACTTGATCAAAACGTCTAGTTCCAGGAAGGATTCATCCTGTATAAGACATGATAGAAAGGATCAGATGAGATGGATTGATAGAATTGACAAGATTGATTGGATAAAGAATTGACACTTTGTTGATATCATGTTGCAGGAAGATACATATATGCTGATGTGGGTTCATTTGAGGGGGTAGCATAAGATTCGCATTGGGTTTTTCTAGATTTTTTAAAAAAAATCCATACGCCTCCCAAAAAAATTTATTAGTGCTTTCACCAGATGGGTTGGGGAGAAAATCATATTGCTGAAATGGGTTTTTGGATTTGTGAAATGGGTTGTTTGGATTTTTTGAAAAAATTTCACTTTGAACCCCCCAAAAAATTTTATTATCATGCATTTTTTTTATTTGTAAAAAAAAATACATAAAAAAATGATTTTTTATTATTTTTTGGAAATTTGGTGGGAGAGGAGGCGGTGGAGCGGAGGCGGAGGCCCGCCTGTAGTCGCCACTGGTGCCGCGGGCACCACCGCCACCGCCGCCGGCGCTGCGGGCAGCTGCCAACCGGGGGGGGGGGAACCCGTCAATTTTTTTAATTTTTTCGATTTTTTGATTTTTTTGGTTTTTCCGATTTTTTTTTTTTTTGGTCATTTTGACGATTTTTTTTTTTTTTTTGGATTTTGATGATTTTTTGATTTTTTTTGGTCATTTTGACGATTTTTTGATTTTTTTTGGTCATTTTGACAATTTTTCGATTTTGATTTTGATGATTTTTCGATTTTTGATGATTGCTGATGATTTGATTATTCTGATTTTTTTATTATTCTCGATGTATACTTGATTTGATTATTTTGATTTTTTGCTCCACGTCTTAGTGGTCACACTGATATGAGACAGTGATGCATTCATGTACATACCCTTTTGTGATGAGATATTGATGATTCTCGCGATGTATATTTGGGATGTATCTCATATATTTTGTGATATCATTGTACCTTGGACATTGATTTTGTTTTGATGATATGATATGTAGTCGATCCTATTCGATGTACATGACCTATGAGATGATGGATGCATTCTATTTGGTACATGATTATGATGTGCAGTTATTTTCATGATGTATGCTTGATGTACGCTTTAATTCCTATATGCTTATGAATTCTAGATGATGGATATATGATGATGCAGTATTTACATGATGTATTTTAATATGTATGGTGATGCTTATAATTTCTATGTGATGTATGCGCAATGCAATGTTTTCTATGTTTATGATTTTTTCATGCATGTTAATATGAGATGGATGCAATGCAATGCAATGGTGAGATTTTATATTTGAGATTTGATGAATGCCATGCAATGATCTTACTAAATGAATGATTTGATGCTTTATATGAATGATGCCTTGGTATGCAATGGTTACATGAGATGAACTAACTTATCATGCAGGATGAATGAATTGATTATTTTTGCTATTGTCCAATGTACTCAATCACGTAATAAGAGAGATAACACCATGTTAGCTTTGGCCTTGGAAAATATGAGCATTGTGATCCCATGCAGAAGAAAATGCAAATCTATCTTAAAATGCAATGCAATGCAGTGATCAGACCGGTCATGGAGTCATTGCTTTGTTTCATCATTGAGCCTCTAAAATGTGGGAAGTGAGTGCAAACATCAATGGTGTAATTGAACCATGATGACCTGAGCACTACTTTCCTAGGTTTTGATATTGCAAGTTAGCACAAGCATCGAGGTATAATTGAACCAAGATGACTAGAGTGTTGCTTGCCTAAAATAGGTAGTATTAACCATTTCTATATGCAAGTCCGAAATGTCTTCCATGATATTTTGATGATCATTTCCTTAGACAACTTTGCACATATTAATGATTAATTTACAGACAGTAGACAAGAAAAAGATCATGTTCCTTCCTCGTTCCTCTAGTCAAAGACATCCTGGAGTTACTTAGAAATCATGATAGCAAAAATCAAAATAAAATAGTTGAACCATTATTGCCAAAGTGTTAAAATCATGAGTCAAGATATATCATCTATTGATATGTGTTTTGTCATGTTTAGATTGATATGTGATAGTTAATGGTTGACAATGTGATCTTATGTTCAATGTTGGATGTATCTCAGTTTTTCACTTGACAAGCGTTGTCTGACTATTGTTCTACCTGTTTGATTAAGCTCAAAATGATAAAAAAAATTTGCCCCCAACTAGGTTCAGGATTTTACCCCTAGCCTAGAAACAAGCCTTATTATGGTATATTCAATGATCCAAAACATGACGAGCAATCACCTGGGATGCCTACGTATGCGCAAAGGTTTTATGATGAATATGAACAATGCTGATAGAAAAGAATGCAAGTGGAAGAATGTGTGAACCAATAGATGGCAAAGCTAGCCGACAGATAGTGCTTGTTTGCCAGGTTTTCACCATCTATTTTTATTGCACTTTTTCTCATATTTGATTTTTTTAATTATTTTCTGCTTTTTTCACTGTTTTTGGATTTTTTGTTTTTTCACTATTTTTGGAATTTTTGTTTTTTTCACTGTTTTTGGATTTTTATGCTTTTTCACTGTTTTTGGATTTTTTAGACATAAAACTTCTTCAGATGCATGCTATTGATGGGTTCCTCAAGCTGATCTCCATCTTGTGTTGATAGCTGATATGCTCCTGACCCAAATACTACTGTGACCACAAATGGACCTAACCAGTTTGGTTCAAATTTTCCTTTCTTTTCTCGATCTTACTGGTTTTGAGGATTTTCCTTTAGTACTAGATCAAGTCCCCATTGGCAGAAAGGCCAAGATGTTGCTAAAGCATGAAGTTCTTGTGTTGGTGCATGGATCAAATTTCCATGAATCTGACATTGTTTGCATGTTCTAGCTATCTGAAAAGAATCTTGTTCCATAGTTGACCAATAATAGCCCAAGCGTATGAGTTTTTTCGAAAGGGGAAGACCACTTGAATGAGTGTCGCAAATGTCATTATGGACTTCATTTAAGGCCTTCTCAAATTCTTCTTGTTCGAGACATCTTAAGAGAGTACCATCTAGACCTCGTTTAAATAGGGTATCCATGACGAGAGTATAATGGGAGGATTGGTGAATAAAGTTTCTCTTTTGGTTCTTTGATAGGTCAAGAGGTAAGGTGTTATCTTTTAGGTATGTGTAAGTTTGGCCATAGCGGGAGTAATCCTGTCCAATAAGTTGACCGATGGTTTGGGAATCAGGACAATTATGGGAAGGGTAAAACAACTCTTCAACCAGGAATTCATAACGCTCTTGATTTTCCTGTGTTTGTAATAAAGAAGCAAGTGTTGCCATGGCACCTACTGCTTTGTTATCATTTCTTGGAATTTGTTCAAAAGTGATTTCAACAAAATATTTCTTGAAGTCATCCACCATCTTTTTGTAAGGCATGAGTTTGTCATCTTTTGTTTGATAGTCATCAATGATTTGATTAATGACAAGCTGAGAGTCTCCAAAGACTTGAAGTTGTTTAATGTTCCATTCTGTAGCCATTTTGTTAAATAGAATGTCTGCTCCTAATTTATGTTGTGCTCCTCTATTGATGTCTACTCTTAATCCATGTTGTGTTCCATTATTGATGTTTTCTGCTAGACTAATATTTGGGTGATGTATTATAAGATCTGGATCGAACCCTGGAATGTTTGTGTATGACCAGGTAAAATTGATTTGCCATCTTTTGAAGGATTTCAAATATCTTTTCCTTGATGGTTCTGATAAAGAGATTGTTGTTGGATGTAGATCGATTGTGTCTATGATAATTGTTGGTTCTATTAGGATAGATGACTTCTCTTGATAGTACACATGTAAGGTGTCAAATCTCCCATCTTTCGACGCCTCGAGGAGGTTTTCATCGATAGATGTGTCCTTTATTTTTACTTTTTCATGGTCTAATGTTGCTAATAAATGGTTTTCAGCATTATACCTGATATTGTTTTCTTTATTTTCATTTTTGCGACTAGGAGATTTGGCACTTATTTGACTTGAAGATACGTTAGCGGAATCTCTGGTGAAAGTTGTTGTAGGTTTGATTTCATTAAGATATAAGGATATGGCATGGTCACTAGGTAAGGTATCAATGTCAGCATGTCCTTCATTTTCCCAGTCCATAGGTTCAAGATAGCTTAAGGATAAAGGATCTTCAGGTTGATATGTTTCAGAGATATTTGGAGTCATGATAGAGATGTCAGAGCTTTCAGTAGGTATTTCCATGTCTAGGATGATACTCTCATTAGAATGACCTCATACAAGAAAATCTTGATCGTCCTCGGTTAAGTCCATGGCAGCTGTATGTGATTCTGATTCGAGTAGGCTAGTTCCTAACGTTTGTTCTGCATATGTGTGAACTACATCAACACCTACATCTGCTTCTTTCCTTTCAATTTCAAGTTGCTCTTGTTTGTTGTTCCATGATAATGAATATTCTTTGTTTCCTTGATCTTTTAGCTGCATTTGTTCTTCCATGTTTGACAAAATTGATGCAAATGATTGTTTCTTGGATTGTGTGTTTGAATATGCTTCCTCTCTATTATCTGAAACAATGATCTCTTGAGCTGATTTTAGTTTATTACCACACTGCATTGGATTTAAGTCGACTGATATTGTGATTTCCTATCCATTGTATGGAAATTTTAAGCATTGATGACATGTTGATGGAATAGCCTGTATGTCCCGAATCCATGGTCTCCCCAAGAGTATGTTGTATGGTAGTTCCAAATGTAGGACTTGGCATGGTGTGTTTTTCTGCAAAGGTCCCACTCTGATGGGTAATACCATAACTCCTTTAGAGGAATTCTCTTCTTCATTATGTTCTTTTATTTTGATCTTTTTCAGGGGATCAACTGCATCTTCTGGATAACCTAGAGCACAGACAAGACTCAATGAGAAAATATTTAAGCTAGCTCCCCCATCTATTAGGACACATTTAACGAGCATTTTATGAATGAGGACTTCAATTTGCAAGGAATCGCTATGGGGATGTTGCAAGGAATCAATGCTTGGATATGAAGTAGATGGGTTTTGAATAGGATCCTCTGACATAGGTTTGATGGCCATTATGGATATCCCTTGGGGAACATCATCTTTGGGTGTATTGTCTGGTGAGGATGTTATGGAAGGTTTTTGCACTTTTTTAAGAAGTGTAAGAATAAATGCCTTTGGAGAGTTAATTTGCTTATGGGGGGATGAACCATTGCTAGATATAGGTGCGTGATTGTGATCTTTCTCATCCAAATATTTTAGGGATCTCTTTAAGAGGTGCATAAAAGAGCCACCTTTCTTTGGATATGCATTTGAATCTTTGTTGAGTTTTGACATGGTTGGATTTTGATTCTGGACTTGTTTGATTTCTCCAATATGTTGGCTTGTTATGTGTTCTTGTCTTTTGCTTTGGTATGCCATGCTTCTATGATCTTTAGGTATTTCCAATGTTTCAGCGATCTTATGTCTCTGTGCTGCAATTAAAATGGGCATTGTGTTTTGAATGTTTTGTGATTAACTCTTGCTTAATGTGCCACAATAAGTGATCAATTGTTGAGGAAATGATTTTTTTAAAAGTATTTGCTTGTTTGCAAGTTTTTCGATCTTAGTTTTTGGAGTGCAAATTTTGTGATTTTTTATATGACCAAGTTCAAATAGGAACAATATATCCTATGATAAAGAACGAGGTTATTCTGATCAAGCATTATAGTTTCGTGATAAAGGATGATTGATCCCGATGAGAAACTATGTTTCAATGATCAGTTTATCAAAGAGGGTGATAATGCACTTTAAGGTGTTTGATCTTTAACTTGTTTGAGGTGAATACTTGAAACGTTTGTGAGTCTTGCTTTTGAATCTATTTTTGACAGAAGATAACTTGATTAAATGACCCAACAAGATGACTTGCTCTCTATGTTTGACTGTTTGAGAAATGGGTTGTTTTTGTTTTCTTATTTTGATGTATTTTATCAGAAACGCTCACAAAATGACCAGGAACTCTATTGTTTAGACCAGAAACGTTGTTGTTTAGACCATGAACTCTGTTGTTTAGACTAGAAACGCTGCTGTTTAGACTAGAAACGTTGTTGTTTGGACCAGAAACTCTGACAGACTTACCAAAAACTCTACTATACTGACCAAAAACGCTGACATACAAACCAGAAACACTGACTGATAGACCAGGAACTCTGTTCTGCTATACAATGATTCTAAAGTTCAGATAATGATATGTAGGTTTAGCAAATTGAGTGTTTGAACTTAGGAGATTACAATTTTGACCCAACTCTGTAATATGCTCAAACTTTGAGAGTTAATGTTGAAATATGAGAAATTTGATATTAACACCAAGAGAGCTAACCTTTGGATTGAAAATGCAACTGTTTGGACCGATGGTGCGACCGTTTGGACTGAAAGAGCTAATGTTTGAACTATAAACGCTAATGTTTGGACTTAAAGAGCAACTGTTTGGACTGAAAATGCTAATGTTTGGACTGTAAATTCGACTGTTTGAACCATATGTGAGACCGTTTGGACTATATGTGCGACTGTTTGGACTGAAAGAGCTAATCTATTGTAAAACTTATGAATTTGATAGTTTGAAGTTTGAGTTTTCAATGTTTGTTGTATTTTAATGGATGATATCTTGACTTGACTTACAAACACAGAAATTAGATTATATTTTTGTTTCAAAGGTTTTTAACAATTAAAAACACATCAATCAGTCTATCCTAAGGAGATTGGCTAAGAATGAAAACCTTTGCTTGCTGACTTAGGTACACACCCAATAGCTAATCAGAATACAACCGCTGAGTCTCACGCAATGGATTCTCAACGCCGTATTATCTGACTCCAAACGCTAATGGGGGCACGATATGGCAAGTGTCTTGGGAGAGTTACTATCTCTCTTGCACAAAGATTATCACCCTTTCGGAGGTGAATCGGGTAGCTTCTATTTTTATGGTTCTTAGTCAGGAATTCCATTTGAAATTACCCCTTGAAGTCATGCAAGCAAGATTGAGGCCTATAAACCGACAAGGTACCGAAACAAGTTGTAGTCATGTAAACATGATTGAGACCACGAGGCCCTACAAAATGCCTGATATGAGAGATCTCAAAGAGAAAACTCAAATAATCCCATCCTCTGAAACTTTAATCATCAAAGGCCTATTTATTATAGTGAGTTGGAATGCTCAGGTCTAGCTGTACTCACTTGGGTCAATCTCACAGGGTGATTACTTTTTCCCACTGTGATAGGCCCACTAAAGATATGCACTTTTGAAAGCAAAGGATGAGTCTAGCTTTCTGATCACCTAAGAAAGGTGAGAGCATACTTGCCTATCATCAAGACACATAAGACATGTTTGTTCATTTCCATTGTAATTAGTCTATGTGCCTAATTTAACAAATATAAGTGCAAAATCTTGCAGCTGCAAACAAAGTTAGTAGTTTATATTGCATTCTTTGGCGGCAAAATAGTTTATAACTCCGGTCTTTCATAATGAAATAAGTACCTGCAAAACCAACAATCTGTAAATTAGGTTCGGGAAAATGACAGTCCAGAAGCAGAAATGAGGAATGCAACATACAATATTTGCAAAATTAATAAAAAAACTGAAAATGCCATCAAATTGACCAAGAACACCATCATATGTGCCAAGAACACTGCTTTGTACACCAGAAACACTGCTCTGCACACCAGAAACATTGTTAAATAGACTGAAAACGCTGACAAATTTGCCAAAAATGCCACCGTACATACCAAAAATGCTAAAGTACAGATTGAAAGCGCTAAAGTACAGAAAAACTTAAAAACAAAGTTGAGGAATCTCCCATAAATGTCATTTGAGGTTCCGGAATGCCACAAAAGATGCCAAAAACGTGATTCGGGAGCCCAAGAGAGCTAATCTGCACTCCGAAAGAGCTAATCAACCTGTCAATAAAATTTCCTGCAAGCAAACTTGTTAAAGATCAAAGGGGCTAGGCCCCACGGTGGGCGCCAATTAATGTGATGCTAAAAATGTGGTTAGTACAAGAGGCATGAACATATAATGAGACAATAAAAACATAATTGAAAAACTAAATCAAAGATGCAAACCATAAGCCTTCCTTGAAATGTCCCATTTTCCACTATTCTTGAGGACCTTGAAGGTGTTGGATTGATGGACTCTCAGCGGAGCAATGACCTCCAAAGTGGCAACTCAAGACTTGAGTAGCTAATTGATCATGATTGATTATGGAGATGATATGAAATGCATGATGTAAGAAACTAGATTAACATGCTATGATCAATTCCAAATCTAATTACTAGATAATCGAAGTGCAAATTGCCTATAGTAATGATGCCTAAACTGATATGAGATGGGATCCATGTTACTCCAAAATGAGGGGTATTTATAGGATTTCCAAGGCCAAAGTTGAGGTGGCAGGAATCGACGGTCCAGATTTGATCTGAAGATATCAAGGGCCAAGATTGAGGAAGGGACACTTGTCATCTCTGTGGTGACAAGTGTCAAGGAGCCTTGCTCATGAGAGGGAAAGTGTCCAAGGGAGGAGACATGTGGCAAAAGTGCAATGTGTCTCAAGGAGAGAAAATCCACACCATGAGAGGTTAGGATAAGGAGGTTAGAATGTGCAAGATAGGATAGGATTAGTTAGACCCAAGATTAGATTGAATGAGTTAAGTTAGGGAATGGTTAGGTTAGGTGGTTAAAGTTAGGAGCCATGTGCTCATTTGAATTTAGAAATTCAAATAATTGGAAAATGGTAATTAATCTCAACAAAATTGAGTTTGTTAATCTTAATTAGGGGTTAGAAGAATTGATTAATATGGGGAGACATTAATTAATTTAGAATTAATTAATCAAAGGGGAATGTGAGATGAACTATATAAATAAATCATTTAGATTTATTTACTAGTAGATGAATAGAGAAATTAATTAAATTGCTTGTGAATTAAATTAATTGGGAAGGGGAATAAGTCAAATAACTACGTATTTAATTAACTATCTTCAGACCATTTTTAGGTGTATACAATGGTCACAGAGAAAATTAGTGTAGATTTTGAAATAATCAGAATATAAACTCACCCACCGGTCAATGTTCCAAATGCATCAAAGTTGGTCATAATTCAGAAAATTGTAGAATGAATGTAAAATGCCATGCTTGTGGAAGATTTGGGCATTTATCTAATCAATGCAAATCACAAACCGGTCAAAGATATGGAAAGGTTATTCAGATGAATAATGTAACTTGTTATGCATGCAACAAGATTGGACATATTGCAAAGTTTTGTAGAAGCAAGAATGCATCGGCTAATAATAAAGGATCTAGTTTAAAGGGAAAAGAAAAGGTAGATGAAGTAAAGCAAGAATTTTCAAAACAATGGATTAAGAAAACTGATCAGAAAACTGATGAAACTATCTCTGCATCAGTAGAACAGAGTAATCCTCCACCGGTAGGAGATTCTTCATCTAATTGAGGAATAATCCTTAGGGGGTATTGCAGCAAGTTGAAAATCATGCATTCTACCCTCGGTTGGTGGTGAGAAGATAGATTTCTTCTTTACCGGCAGATGTGTTAATTTTTCACTTAACCGACGAGCATTTAATGCAATTTTTAAGAACCTTTTTGGTTATAAAGCACCGAGAAACCCTCATTTTGAGCTCACCGAGCATTCAAACAATCAGAGAGCATGAAACTAAGAAAGGGCATCCTAAGGCGAAGCTGCGAAGTAATTTTCAGACATTCAAAAATTCGGATAAGAGGTATTTATCTTTGAAATGGCTTCCTCATCTTCTATTCCAGAGTTTATTGCAAAACTTGTTATTGTGGAAAATGTCAAATGCCCTATACTCGTATTTAAGATTATCCTTGAGATTGTAAAACAAGATGATTCTATCAGAGCTTTTTCAAAAATTTTGAAGGGTGTAGCATTTGCAGAAGACCTTAGAATCTACATACATTGCAACATAGAAAACCTAGGGACTGAGGATCTAAAGAAAACATTCAATGAGGTTATTACTGATGGAAATGGTGTGATCAAACCTGAACATAAAACTGTGGAAGACTTAGGTTTTATAGATATTCTGAACATTCCTGAATTTCCAAAAGAAGTTGTCAGACTTGTATTGAGCAGAGTCCATGGAGAATTCATGTGGTTAGAGTCAGTTTGCAAGATAACCAAGGATGCAATTAAGGTTGTTACTGGTTTACCTTCAACTAGTAGTAGACCTAATAAAACCAAGAAAATACCTAACAAGGGAGTTATGGAGTTAACTGGAGCCACATCTAATAATAGGTCACTTAGAGTGAATGTTGTTAAGGATTTAAATGTAAGATATGTGAGTATGGTACTAGGATACAAATCAACTCATGCAAATAGACTAAATTTTGTTTCTAGCCTTTGTATTCATAATGCATATGAAATGGTGAACAATAATGCTAAGATTGATGTGTGTGAATGGAATAAGGATGAATTAATTGATAATTTGAAGAAGTTTAAGGGAGACAAGAAAGGTACTTTCCATTTTGGAAACTTGTTAGTAAGCCTGATGCTATACTTAACCAAGGAGATACCCGACATAGGTCACAAGGATTTTGGTTATGACATCCCGGTAGGAAGATAGATACAAGACACTTTCACCGTTATGGGCACTAACAGTATTAAGAACATCACAGAATACTTCAAAACAATCCAAACTAAAATGAGAGCAAGAGAGAGACTACCACAGAGGATAATTGACAAATATGACAAGGAAATCCATTTTGTCATTAAGAGAGATGAGACTTGGATGGAAGCAGTAAGCCCTAGAACTATTTGGGTTACTGAGATGGGTTATGAGGTTGACCTATCTATTCTGGAAACTTATGCTAAAGCTCTACTTGATGCACCAAGAGAGCCTTCTGAGAAATTCTTTGGAAATGCATAAACTATTGAGAGAAATATATCTATGCAAGACAAAAAGAAGAGAAAAGTTTATCAGAGATGCCTCCAAGAAGGTCAAGGAAATCAAATAAAATGTCATGAATATCAGTGGTATATCAGCAAGTGAACTTGAAGGACTGCAACCTGAAGCATGTGTTTCACCAGTTGTAACATCCTCTGATACTGACAGTGGTGAGACTGTTGAGTTTAAAAGAGTAGAAAGGAAGAGAAAACCCTCACTGGTACCCTCTCCTTCACCTAAGAAAACTAGGACACTAAGGAAGAAACAATAGGCAGTTAGGGAACCGAAGAATAAACTTAGACCTAAGAAGAAATAGACACTGGTTACCCCCACACTGAATGATCTATTGAATGAGATTATAGAGGAAGGAAATCTATCTAATGTAAATAAATGGTATATTTCTTCCAATGATTCTGACAAAAACACAATTGAAGAAAGCATTATTTTACACTTGGACATTTATAAGAAAGTATTGATAGAAGTTATTGATGAGACACCAAATGATTTATACATGAGATTAGAAGCTAAAAGGCTATCAGTGATGGAACTGGACAAAAAGTTTAAAGTTGAAGCACTCTTGGCTGTACATCCGGTAAATTCTAAGAAATAAATAGATGAGCTTATTTCTGAAGCTAACCGATCAATATTTGTTGGTGGACACCGGCAAGTGAACCTGATGACTGGAAGGGTCAAAGAAATTACAAATGAGACTGCAGATAAATGGGACGTATTCTTTGTAGAGAAGGAAAAGTAAGAGGAAAGAAGCCGACTTAAAATGGAAAAGACATTCAAGGTATATCAAAAGGACAAGGGAAAAGGTAAAGTAGGTGGTGTACCTTCCATAAAAATAACAGATAACATTCCTCGACCAACCCAAGACACCCCTCCATTACAACCTTCATCACCGATCCATACAGCTAATCCACCGGATATAGCTACTGAAGGTTTAACCCATGATGATACTAATCCAAAGTCGGAGATACTTTTTACAATGAATGTAGATACTTAAGATGTAAAAATTGTTGTGGATAAAGATACTTCAGAGGTTAAGGAAGACAACATTGATGACAACAAGATTTCAAAGAAACTGGTACAAACTATTGACTCTCAGGAAACTGAGGTTCTAGCTCAAACAGAGCAACCGAAGGCTGAGAAACAAACATAGGACAAGACAACTAGCATAGGGCCACCAGAATCTGAGCAACCGATAGTGGTACTGACAGAGAAACAATCTGAGGCAAAGGTACATGTTGAGTCTGTAACACTGGCAGTTGTAGAGAAGCCTAATAAAGCTGAAAAACTAGTAAAGGTAGAGGTGCAGACACAGACAAATCCACCAGAAGAAAATAAAAGCAAAGTGGATACATCCGATGGAAACAAAGAAGATATAGTGAAGGTGATTAGTCAGACATCTATTGAGAAGAAAGCTACAATAGAACCAAGCACATCTACAGGTGAATTCAGACCCACTAATATTACATAGGTAATTTTGGATTCAATTAAAAGGATTACTAATTGCAATGCCTTAGCATTTAAGGCAACTGATAACACATTACCTATTCTAAAGATGATTGCACCCAATTGTAAGATAAAACATATTAATGATTCTTTAGGGAAATTGGACACATTGTCCAAATTTATTGCTGATAATGTAATAATTATGGACAGGGTGAACGAGGATACCATAAAGGAGAGAGTTGACAAAGAGAAAAACACATTCTTTGAAAACACCATAAAGAAATGTACCGATCATTTGGATACACTTTTACCAGTACTCAATTCTATAATTTTGTAGAATAAGGAGTTATATAGGGAAGCATGTAAACCTCACTATTTAACAAAGGACATTGATGAGGAGATAAAAAAGACACAAAAAGAAATTGATGACATTGCGGACAATATAATAGGTTCATCTGGACTTATATCATTTTTTGAGCAGGAAATGGCATTTTTTGAGGAGAAGTTAGAAAAACTTGAGAAAGAGAAGATAAGAATAAGGTCTAATGCCCGGGAATTAAAAGGATAAACTTGGTCTGAGGTTAGATAATCTTATTAATCAGAGAGGTGAAATATCAAAGGCAACAGTTCAAGGAGAACGATCACTAGAGCAAAAAATGTACTATCTCACCGGTATGATCCAGCAGATAGAGGCAACTTTAACTGATAGTAACAAGTTTATGCAGAGTCCGAATATGATTTTGGCAGACATCTTTTAGATTGTAACCAACAGGTTACAGACTTTGAGGTAGCATTTTTGTACTCTTTTTGATTATTTATGACATCCTTTGTCATTGATGTCAAAGGGGGAGTAGTGGTGAGAAAAATGCATGTATAGAGGAGATCACTTGCTCAGGGGGAGCACATCTTTTTGGATTTCAGTTTTGGATAACAGTTTTGATTTTTCTCATGAGTATTGTCATCAATGCCAAAGGGGGAGATTGTTGGCATTATACAATCTTATGAGAATAGTTGATGTTGTCATTGATGGAAACCAACTGGTAACTCACCGATAATTGGTTTCTACATGCCCGACATCACAAACTTCATACACCGGTAGGCACCAGCACCGACATTCAGATTACATCAGCAACAATGCATACCGACACTCCAGCTGACATGGGATGAACTTTTGTTTATTGTATTATAATTATGTTTTATAAGCCGACATGATATATTGTAAAATACTCATATATGTATGAGATCTTATAGGTCATTTTGATAAGAGAGAGAGATCAATATATAGTAAGACATTTTATTGTATAAGGTGATATAGTTGATAGTGAAGGTTTTAGTTATAGATTGAACTTAAACCGGTATTGAACCTGGCATTAGAGATGTTGTTTTGAGCAATACATTGTATTGGATTTGATAATCCACTTTTATAGTCAGTGTGACTCTTTATTGAGCAGTGAGCTCTAGGCTGTTGGCCTCCCTGCATGTGTACGCCCCTTATTGTAAGTAGCATTTATTCATTGGCCAGTGAGTAAATATTATGGGTCACAAATCCCACCGAGGTTTTTCCCACAGGGTTTCCTCGTTAAATATCTTTTGTTATGGCGTGTTTATATATGTTGTCTCTATTATTTCTGTTTACTGCAATAATTTTTATTTATTGGTACATTGTTTTGGGTTGCAAAGTTATAAATACGTTTAAATATTCTACTAATCGGTTAGACACTGATTCACCCCCCCCTCTCAGTGTCTTTGGGACTGTCATTGAATCTAACATATTGATCCTTCCATAGAGAGATAGTTACAAGGTGAATTATATGCTTGATGCACCACATGAGATGACAAAGACTAGAGCACATTTTGGGGAGTCCTCACATACTAGAGACGAGCAGGTACCTTCATCATACACTGGCAATGTAATGGTAAGACTTAACTTGTAATTCCATAGTGCATTTTATTTTAAATGAATATTAATAAGAGATAGAATTAAGTACTAATGTTTATATACATGGTCTATTTAACAATTGATGTCTAAGGAGGAGTTATCATAGGTCCACGATGACACCTTCACAGTCATTTCATTTGGCCTTGACAACTATATGGTATGTATTATTGCACCTAGTTGTTTAAATTTTTATTATATATACACTTGTCATTTAAATTATCATTAATTAAATTATATATTAACTTACATGTTTAGCTTATTTTACTCTTATAAGATACACCTAGCACAAGTGTGGTGCTCCACGATCTAGGCTCCAGAAGTGTAGTCAGAGAGAAGGGAAAGATAATTGAATTGAAATATGATTGAGTTAATCTAAGTTTAAATAACTTATAATGATTATACATGTCTACATAGATTGATAGTTTCACATACTTTTGGTCTTTATGTACAAAGAATTGTTGGCTTCACATCCTTGTTGTTTATACCCACAATACTTGAAGAAGCTGAAGAAATCTCTCAGGTACATGTGTTTACTTTATTTGTGTTTAGTAGATATATTCATATCAATAATAATTATATCCTAACTTGTATTAATGTTATATTGGGTATAGATATAGGTTGTCTACGAAAATCTAGATGACATCCCTTCTCTACCGCAAACATATTCTAGGACTCTCGAGTGTCCTAAGAGAAGATGTGGACCTAAGGTATCAAAAATTTAATTTTACAGTTCAATTATAGTTTGATGTATATTGTATTTTATGTTAATTTTTTTAATGTAAATGATATAATATAACGAATCTCAATTTTGGGTTGATATATAGAAGTTTATATTTGATATATTTTGTTCCCCATGTGCATGGCTTCATTCTTTGGAACTTTAATCTTGAATGTAATAATGAACAATAGCATGCTATTTGTATAATTTTGAGATTCAATATAATTTGTTTAGCTAAATCTTAACTATTAAATTTGGTTGCCTTGGGCAACTTCATTGAATTTAATAACCAAATATAATATGGATGCTTAGTAATGACAAATGAAAAGTAGAAAAGAATCTTCTACAACAGAATGCAATTTTTTCATAATCCACTGGCTACATCTAGCAACAATGCCCCACCATTAAAGCTATCTCAATGGGGAGACCATTCAAGAGGACCATTTCCACACGTTGCCCACTAAATTTAAGACTTGAATATATGAAATGTAAACATAAACTTGTTTTGATTGTCATTTAGCTGCTCAAAGATACAAATATCATCTTCCTTTATATTATTATCATGTCCAAAATATCTCCACCCCACTTAAGGTAGTTTTTTATTAAGGTAAAAGCAGGTTTTGAAGGGGCCCCGAAACCCTTTACAATCAGAACTTAAACAACATAAGCAACAAGAAACAAAAAAGAACAGACCAACAGAAAACCAAAGAAAACCAGAAAAAGCCCCCCAAAGCCAGCAGGCCATCCAGAGTCTGGAAGAGAAACTAGTTGATTTTTTCCAGAGCTTTTGCCAGAGTGTTGCTAATTTCGTGCAGCTCTTTGATGTTATCCCTGAGATTAGGGGGATCCTTTGCAGTAGCAGCCACAACTTTCTTAACACTAGCCATGGTCCTCTTCGCAGTGCCACCCACCAAAGTAGCATCACCACTACCGGTCTGGATGGTCTCTTCATCGAAGTCAAGATCCACAACCAGTTTTGGAGAGCAGGTTTGATCAGAGACCTTAGCGATATCCTCCAGGTTTTTAATGACAGCAGAAAGGAAACTCAAAATAATGCCCATAAGATTTTTCATCGCTTCCTTCCCATCTTCCAGCGATTTAACCTTATCCTCCATATTCTGCTTCCAGTTTATCTGCTCTCTATTTTCATCCTCCCTCTTCTCATCCATATTTTTCCCCCTTTTTTCTAGGTTCTTCAGGAGCTCATAGGTCCATCTGTCATAATCCATTCTCACCTCAGAGATTTTCTTGAGGTTATCCAAGATTAGCCCTTTACCCACACTTTCCTTATCCTCGCTAACCCTGTCCTTAGTCTGGTTCTTCTCAAAATCTTTGTTCGTTTCCCTCTCAG
Source organism: Cryptomeria japonica (assembly GCF_030272615.1). NCBI lineage: Eukaryota > Viridiplantae > Streptophyta > Pinopsida > Cupressales > Cupressaceae > Cryptomeria > Cryptomeria japonica. Next base: position 34,875 of record NW_026729465.1, on the reverse strand, counting down.
AATTCACATCAGTTTCCTCGTTATCCTTGAAATCCACTTCCTCCATCGGATGGTTGTTGTCCTTACCAATGCAATCACTGAGGATAGGGCTTTCATGACCAAGCTCATTATCACCACTTTCTTCCTCATTACCCAACTCATCATCTTTCCAGCTGTCTTCACCGTTGGAGTTGTCTGTCTCCATTCCACTGCTTACCTTTTCAATTTCCTCTGTTTCCACCCTAGGGGCACTTTTCCTTTTTTTTCTAGAGGACGCCTTCTCCTTGCTGGAGTCTCCTTCTTCCATCTTTCTCTTACCTAGAGAGGCAGAAATCCTCTTATTTTCCAACAAGGTTAGGGTTTTGCAATGCTCATAGATGACCAGCAAAAGCCTGTAGTGGAGAATCGGGCTGGAAGGGTTATTCCTATGTTTATTGAGGGACCTGGAGAGTGACCTAAAAAGGTAGTAGGGCAGGGATACCTTTTTGTCGTGTCTGAAATGGTTTCAGAGAACGAAATAGTAGGTGTGGGCCTTGGAGAAATGGCCTTCAACCATGATGTATTCCATAATTGCATTCAGAACCCAGCCCCACAGTTTCTTGATGTTTGTAGCTTCGTAGTAGCCCCCAGTAGCTTTGCCGATTTTAACCCTTTCTTTCTCTTTCCGCAGGAACAGATTGACCGCGTTGTTGGAGACTTTAAGGTCTCAAAAGAAATTAAGCCCAGTGTGGGGCATTCCATTTACAATAGATATGAGCCTAGCGTCCAGCTTAAACTTAACTCCATAGATTTTAAAGGAGCCATTAGACCAGTTTTTAGAAATCTTGGAAACGACGAGGTTGACCCTACCTTTGTCATAGTCCATGAGCTTCTCCATGAAGCTGGTGAGAGAGCCCTTTTCTAGTTTCGCCCAGACTTTCAGCATCGCTTTCCAAGTTGACATATTGTCTGGTTCCTCCCGCCTCAGGTCACCTCCCATCTTCGAACTTAGGCTATCTGCTTTGTTTCTCTGCAAACTAATTCCTTCTTTCCCAAAGTTGCTTGAGATTTTGAACTGGGTTACCCACAAAGCGTGCGGCAAATTATTAAAGATTGTTAGAGATCTGCCGCTTTGCCAAGTAATGATGACCTTTCCAACAAGGCATAAATAATTCTTTTTACCTGTCATGATTAAACTGTCCTTCTCTCCCCATATAACGGTCCTTTCTAAGGAACTCTTTAATGTTTAGATTTTTATCCTCCTCATGCCAAATCGATTGGGAGTCAGAGTTAACTCCTATATTTGCTAAACAATCTGCTACATTGTTTTGCTCTCTGAAGGCATGTTGAATAATAATTTATTTAAAACTTGCAATGATCTCCTAGCTTTCATGATGATATTTTCAATTGACCAAGAAGGCTCTGACTCCCCCTTTAGACACTTAATAATATTAAGTGAATCTCCCTCAAGCCATAATTTATCATAATTAAGATTTTTGGCTAAAATTAAGGTGTTCAGGGCAGCAGAGGCTTCGGCAAAATGTTTGATTCCCCAAAGGACCAACCACCGCCTTTAAACAACTTCCAACAAAATTCCTGACACTACCCCCATATCCAACTTTACCCGGATTCCCTTTAGAGGCCCCATCAAAGTTAGCCCTAATCCACCCCTGAGGAGGAAAACACCAGACGAGACCTTCTCTTCTAGTTTCCTTGCTGGTAGTAGTGGTAGAGAGGTTCCACCTGTCTTTGAAGTCATCTTTAGCTACAGGTCCATGATCAGTGCCATAGAGGCATTCAAAAATACTCCTAAAAATTTTGTCTGCCACCACTTCAGGAATAGCCCTTTTATCCCTAAAAATCTTATTGTTACTCTCTTTCTAGATATTCCATATAACAATCGGCAGAGTGATTCTCCAAGTCTCCACAATTTTAGGATTAGAATTAGAGCATTGCCATTGCTGCCAAGAATCCCCAAGGGAGTTTGGGAAAACCAGCTCAGGTTCCACCTACTCAAGATGATTTTCCAGCTATCCTAACTAAAAGTGCATTGATTGAGAATATGGCAAGCTGTCTCTTCTTCCCTGCAACAAAGAGAACACCTATTAGGAAAAATAAAACCTCTTTTACGAAGGTTGTCTAGGGTTAAAACCTTATTTTGGATGAAAATCCAAAAGAAGATATTAACCTTTGGAACTAACTTCTTGTTCCAAACTTTAGCCCAGATAGGAATTTCTTCCACCGGATCATTATGAATTGCCACAACTGAGGAAACTGAATATTTCCCATCCAGGGTTTCCCTCCATATCAATCTATCATCTTTGTTGTCTCTAGGGATTTTAGCAAAGAGAGCTATCTGAAGGAACTTGAGCCCTGAGCACTGCTGGCTAAAATTAATCCAGTTCCCATTTCTCCAGTAATCTCTGACCAACTCACCAAACCTGCTTTTGAACCAGTCTTTCCAATCTTTAAGGATTGGAATTTCCTCCAAAGGTTTATCCAGAATCCATCTATCTTCCCAAAATCTTATTCTCCTCCTATCCCTAAGGTTCCAAGTTCTACTAGTAGCAACCCATATTTTAGCAGATTGAACAACATTCCATATAGCCGATCCTTCAACAATGAAAGAATTATTAAGGAATTCTTCCTCAGAGGGTTGCATATAGAGATATTTGTTTTTCCAGATTGAGTTCTATTCTCTTTCCTCCCCTTTCAGTCTCCATATCTATTTGGCTAATAAAGCTTTATTCATAGAACCAATGTTCCTTAAGCCCAACCCACCTGAGGCCTTAGGGGAGCAAATTTTATTCCAGGCAATAAGGGGAATTCTATTTTTGACTTCCACCCCTGACCAAAGGAACTTTTTTTGGATTCTTTCAATGGCTTCCGCAAACTTTGAGGGAATTTTGAACATGCTGAGAGCATAAACAGGAAGATTTTGGAGAGTGGCTTTGAGCAGAGTAATTTTGCTCGCTTGACCAAGGACAACCCCTTTCCACCCAGCAAGTTTCAAGTTAAGTCTGTTTATCAGCTTATTCCAGAAAGAATCCTTGAGCTTGAGACATAGAGGAAGCCCCATATAAGTAGAGGGAAGCCTAGAAATATTGCAGCCAAGAATCCTTCCAATCCTTAGTTGCCTTTGGACTGGGGTATTGATGAAGAACAGAGAACTTTTATCCCAGTTGATTTTTTTGCCAGAGGCAGATTCATAAGTGTTTAGAATATTCTTCATGTTTTTAGCTTCCAGAATGGTGGCTTCCCCCATGGTAATAAAGTCATCAATGAATTGTTCATGAGAACAAACTACATTGGAGGAAGAAGGTTTCAGACCCTTAGGATTACCATCTTCCACATTTTTAAGAATAAATCTGCCCAAGCATTCAGCTAGAATAGTAAACAGGATAGGGGATATGGGGTCTCCCTGTTTAAGACCTCGCGAGATTTTGAAGAAACTGGATGGGGAACCATTGACAATAACAGCAGAGGAGGAAGTTTCCATGAGTTGAGAACAGAGCTGAATAACTTTGTCACCAAAACCAAATGCTTTCATGATCCTAAGGAGAAACTGCCAGTTCACTCTATCAAAAGCTTTAGCCATGTCTGACTTTAGGAAGAGGCCTTAGTTATTCATCACTTTCAGGGAGTGGATATTTTCATGAACATATATGATAGAGTCCAAAACCTGTCTTCCGGGGACAAAGCCATTCTACTGGATAGAGATAATCCTAGGAAGAATTTCCAACAACTTGGAAGTCAGAACCTTGGATAAAATCTTGTAAACAAAGTTACATAAGCTAATAGGTCTAAACTTGTTGAGAGAATTAGCTTCGGGGATCTTTAGGATAAGGACAATGAAGGTGGCATTCAGTTCCTTAAGGAGTCTTCTAGAGCCAAAGAATTCTTTGACACCATTGCAGATGTCAACCTCAACTATGTGCCAAAAATTTTGGAAGAAGAACGTAGGGAAGTCGTCTGGTCCAAGGGACTTATCACCCTGAAAGGAGAACACCGTCTTTTTGATTTTTAGATTAGAGGGAATATGGGATAAAAGGTTGTCATCAGCTTCCATCATGATTGAAGGAATAGCTTGCAAAAGGGTGTTTTGATTGCTGAAATCCAAGTTATCCACATCTCCCAGTAGGGTATTGAAATGCTCAAGAGATTCCTTTCTGATATCACTATCCTCTATTAGGATGCCTTTATTGTAGGATAATCTGGCTATTTTATTAGCTTCCCTATGCTTGAGAGCAGTTAAGTGAAAGAACCAAGTGTTTTTATCTCCTTCCTTCAGGAACAAGGCTCTAGATCTTTGTCTCCAAAACGTCTCTTCATTGGAAATGATTGTGTGGTATTTGGATAAAAGATCATTTTCGGCCATCCTAAGCTCTTCAGACAACCCGGCCTCTTGGATTCTATCCTAAACCTCCTTTATTTCAACTTTGACTTGAATTTTTCTCTTGAATATGTCACCAAAAATCTCTTTGTTCCAGATTTTAATTTTAGCTTTTAGGATGTTGAGCTTTTTGGCAATTCTAAAAAGAGTCATACCCTCCACTTCAGAATTCCACCATTCAACAATACGAGCTTTCAGAGAAGGATGGGAAAGCCAAGCTTTTTCAAATCTGAAAGGGAAGTTTCTCTTGGCTGAAAAAGAGTTGGTAGTAAAGGAGATGGGGTAATGGTCAAACCCAATTTTGATAACAGAAGCAAGGGAGCAACTATACTTAGAAAACCAGTCAGGAGGAATTAAAGATCTATCTAGCTTAACTTGAATCAGATCAGCTCCGGTTCTTCTATTAGTCCAGGTGTAATTGATGCCCTGGAGATCCACATCAATGAGAGCTTGATCATTTATGAAATTCATAAGGTCTTGTTTCCCATCAAGTTGTAAAGGGATACCTCCCATCTTCTCTTCCTCTTTGAGCGGAGTATTGAAATCTCCCATAATAATCTAGCTTTGATCAGCAAACTTAAGTCTGTCGACTATTCCAATATTTAATTCTCCCAGTTTTGGTGTTAGGCGCGTAGACATTAGATAACACCAAAACAAAGTTGTCTTTAATATGCTCAAGATGAATAGAGATCCTATTAAAAGAAGAGATGATTTCCTTACCAATTATAGTTTTTTGGTTCCAAAAAATCATAGTTCCTCTAGAAGCTCCCTCTAAGTTAGATCCTATGACCCCATTTTCCTTGAAAATTCTAATCTTTTCAACTTTTTCCTTAGACATCTTGGTTTCCTGTACAAGGACCACATCCAATTTATGATCTCTAATGATGTTTCGCAACACATCCTTCTTATGAGGGGCGTTCAGCCCTCTGATGTTCCAGGATATTATCTTCATACTTTAACTGGGGATAGGGATGACTCAATGGAACATTGTGTTCCATCAACACGGTTCTTCTAGCTTTCTTGTTCCCTATGATGTTTTAGGGATGACCTTCCCTACTTTTTGTTCTAACTTCCAACATCTGCCTTTTTCTTGATCTTGCTTCTAGTTGAGATCCCTCCATTGGGTTCCTCCTTGCTCATTTTTCCTTCTCTCGAACCGAGAATCCAGAGATTCCTATCCAGCATATCCATACTTTGAGAAGGGGTTTTACATAGAAGTGGCTTTGGGCTTCCATCAGTTAAAAGCAGTAAGGGCTCAATGTCAAAGGGGTCTTGAGCTTCATTAAAGTTTTCCTCAACCGATTTTGAGAATGATGAGGCTGGAATGGTATCTTCCTTCTCCTGACTAACAGATCCAGCCTCCAGGTTCAGGATGGTTTCTTCCTTCTCCTGACTAACATATCCAACCTTCTGGTCCTCTGGATTATTTTTATTGTTCAGCTCAATACCTTGCTCTACTTCTTTAGAGCTCTCTGGTTGGTTGTTAGAGCAAACATAGTCTTGTTTATCATTACTGCTATTCCCAATCCTCCTGACTTCATTCGCTAAATCCGTTACATCCTTATTTTGGTTACACTCAGTTGATGGGTCTCCTTTTTTATTTACTGTTTGCCAGATCTTTTTGTTCTTGATGTTGCTATCGGTCTTCCTTTCCTTTCCTTTCTTGAGCGGACATGATTTTGCCCAATGCCCCGATTTTTTGCAATGGAAACAAGCAAACGGAAGAGATTCATATTCAATAGCTTGGGACCATTTTCCAAGTTTAGATATAATTTCTATAGATTGAGGCATATCCGTCATTTGATTTACATTTATGTAGATACGAGCAAATAATAACCTTGATTTAGCCACCATCATCAGGTCAATCGTCAGGAGTTCTCCAAAGGATTTTGAAATACCCTTGAAAACTTCCTCATTCCAATATTCTAGCGGGAGACCCGAGAGGCACGTCCAAACTAGCACAAAAACAAAGAAAGACTCGTCAAGGGTGAGGTTCGGGGCCCATTTTTGAAGAGCCAGGGATGACTTACCAAACATCCAGGGGCCTTCGCAGAGAGATTTATTCATGTCTTCTTCAAAGTTAAAAGAAAAGGTAAAAAACCCCCTAGGCAGAGCTGCCACTTCCACTTGACCTTTTACGAGCCATTTTCTCCTTATGAAATTCCTAACATCATCGATGTTAGGCCTAAAGCTAGAGAATCATCCCACTAATGTCATGGATAGGCTAACTATAGTCATATCAACCACTTTGTCCAGAATAGAGATAGCAATCAGTCCAGAGGCTGGGTCTGAGATATTTGTAACTTCCGGAAGCCCAGATTTAGCTAGTGGCTTTACTCCAAAGAGTGAAGAACATTTTTTACCTTTACCTCTGTCGAGTGGGTCCCCGGGATTTGAATCTTTATTCTCTCCTGGTTTTTCTTTTTCATTGTCCTCTTTTGACCCTTGAGATGCCTGACCTCCTGCTTGTTTGCCAGTTCCAGTCCCAAAAAAACTGCAATCTCCAGGAAATCCACCTTCCCCAAGAATTCCACCATTTCCCAATTTGAAATTTGGGATTCCCACTCCTTTTCGCTCTGCCATATGCAATGCAATGCCCCACTTAATGTAGTTATATTGTGCTTCATAATAAATTGTATCATCCATTCCTTAACCCAACAAGACAATAGATTGCATTAATTGGCTGCATTCTTTTTAGACTTTATAATTCAAACACATGCAAATCCCCTTATGAATATAATAATAACATAATTATGAGAAAAATGAAGAGAAATTATTTTCTCATTAAAGACCTCTTTTAAAATCTTCTAATGCTAATTTAAACTTTGAAAATGTATATAATCAAAGAAGGCAAAGACTTTGGTCTCACTAGATGGTATGACTCGCTAATATTATATGATTTCATAACCTTTCTATGAAATAGTTTATCCAATTTAAAGAAGCAGACTCCATTTCCATGTTCTTCTAATAGGAGAAATAATGTGTAGGGTTCTTGGTGTTAGGCCCAATATGGAAAGCTAATGTACTGAGAGGGGAGGGGTGAATCAGTACTTCAAATCTTTTCTTCAACAATAACTTTACTATTAAGCATAAACCAAAAACTGTTGTAACATAATATAATGCTAAAACAAATAAATAAAAATCATACATGATTCACTCCATAACACATATATTTTGGTTATGCAGAAACTCTTGGTTAGAGAGAAAAATTGCAGTGGGGATGACACCCACAACTTCACTACTGCAATAATAAAGGTTGCTTAGTTAGAGCTACATGTTTAGCTATTTCTGATAGCTTACCCTGTTAGGAGTATCAAGATCTTTAGATCTACCTTGCTAAAGGATTTTACAACACTTATTCTAAAATGTTGCACCTGGTTAAAGGCTTTACAATTTATAGACTTTGTTAGAGTCTTTTACCCTGTTAAAGGTTTCTCTTACAACTCAAAATATTACAATCAAAATCTTACAAAATATCTGCAACTTCACATCTGAAATGTTATAGCAAATTCTATGTGCTCAAAAAGAAATTACCTTGCTTATAGCATACCTCGGTAACCCATAAATTTACTTGGTAAACCTTTCTATTTACTCTGTTCCTTGACTATTCTCTTAAATCCTTCTCAGTGACCTCTGTGTATCTCTATCAATCATAACAGTCATAACACTCAGTGCTTTCCCATGATTTTGCTTTTCCACATATGTCTTGCTTCACACACATATTTGATCGTCAATTCATGTTGTATAAATAGATCTCTTGTAACAGTGATCTTGTTCATGCTTTGATCTTACAAACATGATTCATTAAATGAATAACCATACAAAATTATTTCATTGGATAGATGTTCTCAAAATCATACAAAATCTTAAGTGCAATTTCCAATGTGTTAACGGTTCCTTGTTCCTCGATCTTTGTATCACATTTCCTATATGTGTCTAGGTTCAATGAATCTGGTAACACATTTTACTCGGTGTGTATGAACTCAGTATACCATCTTTGTTGCTCAGTAGTCATAGAATGTTACTCGGTAGACAACTCGGTGTATACTAAACTCTGTGACTTGTAACTTCTATAACCGACTACTCTGTGCTTACCAACTTAATATTTCAGTAGTAATAACCAACTAGAGTATATAGAATGACTTTGGACATAAAACTAATGACAACTTAGTAAATAGTAACAATCTCCCCTTTTGACATTACTTTTGAAATGTTTGACAAAACTTCTTTCAAAGTCATAACTCAAAAACAAATCTATATACTTACAAAATTTGACTGAACTGATAGTATATACAATTGTCAATAAAATAGTATACTCAAATATACTCCCCTTATCAATATACTGTACATAACACTTATTATGCATGCACTGTGATCAATATTCTGTATTCACTGCTCGGTTCACTGCTTGGTTCACTGCTCGGTTATCACTGCTTACCCTGTCAAAATTATCTATATACTCGAATATACTGATCTACTCGGTATACTCCTCTTGTATACACTATACTCCCCCTTTTTGACAAACATCAAAACTAGTTACCATTCGGTGGAGGCAACTGATCAAAAATGGATTTATACTTTGTTCTTGCATCGATGAGAGAGGTAGAGAGGGCATCCTTGACACTATCCATGAGTGAATTCTGAGCTATAATATCAGCTAATAGTGAAATCAGTCCATCTAAAGTGCTTCCCTCTTGTTGAGTGGATAAGTGGGTAGCTCGGTTGATCTGCTCTTGGACGGAGGACAAGTGTGGAATGAATAAGGTTTGAAGAGTCATAATGTCCATCCTTATTTTGTGCTCTTCATTCCTAAGTTCCAATTGTTGAGTCATGAGCATTTGTAACTTGGTATAGAAATTTTGAATAGAATTTGGCTCAGTGGTCAATTTATTGGAGAGATCAGTGATCTCTTTCTCAATCACTTCTATTTTATTCTTGATATCTTTAATGAATAAAGAGAATGTACAGAGTTTTTGAAATAAATAAAGAATGTGCTTGAGTTGAGGGGACAACTCAGCAATAAATTTGACAAGTTTTACTTTACCGATAGCAATGGCTTTGTGTACCTCTTCAATCATTTTTGCAGTGAGCTCTTTGTCCTTCAATTTTCTCAAGTATTCAGATGCATCTACTCCATATGCTTCTATTTTAGTGAGGAGTTCGTCCAGTTGAATATGGATGGCTGCATCTTTTGTCACTATAGCTTCAGGTAGCATATCTATTAAGAGTGCTTTGACCTTCTGAAGTACTTTGTTTTTCTTTTGAATAGCCATTTATTTTTCCGGTTCTTCTTTGGCTTTGCATAGTTCACCAAATTCAATAAGTGCTTGTCCTTTTAATTTGGATATGTCTACATTCGGCAACACAATTGGTTTTGACAAATCTAACTTGAAACTATGCTTTTTCATTTTCTTTTCTTTAGAGGAGGAGGCTTTCACCGATTGAACTAATATAATGGCTTGGGAGGCTTGTGCACCCTCGGTAGGTTGCTCGATAGAGGCAACACTTTTTTCAATTTCTTTAGCCTCAGATGTAGCCTTCAATAAATCCTTGCTCGGGGTCTCAGTTGTAACATTGTCAGTACTTGAAGGGGCTTGAGAAGTTTGTTCCCCGGTAGCCTGAGAAGTAGCTTCTCCTTTTGTGGACTGGTGACCCTCTTTTCCTTGTTCAGTATCCTGAGGTGTCTCGGTTGAAACATGTTGACTTACCGGAGGATAGGACTTGACTTATTCTAAAACTGACTTACTTGATACCAGTTTGGCATAAGCATTCCCTTCTATCATTTCCTGTTCGTATTCCTTGGTATCCATGACATCCTCATCAGGTTGTATAGTTTCAACGGAATCTTGCTCGGTGATATCTACTATTTCACTTCACCTTGCTCATCAGCACTCTTGATTCGAAAAATTTCTTGCCATTTTTCTTTTGCCTCTTTTTCTACTTCAAGGTAAAGGCCATTCATCAGTTTCAAGGCTCTTTGCTTGACCAGGAAGTTTGTGTGGTAGTTTTTCAGATGTTCACTTATCTCATCTATCGACATGTCTAGAAAGAGATGCACTAGACTTCTTTCTCTCATCTTCTTTTCTGAGTCCATAGCATATTTCCACTTGTTATCAATGTGTAAGTACAATGATTTTGGAAGAGAATTGGTTACTTCCAATGGGACCAATCAGAATTTAAGAAGTGTGCATACAACTAACTCTTCTATTTGCCTCTTTTCTTCTTCTGTCCGAGAGTCATATTTGACATACCTAAATGCTCCAAATCCACCATATTGTTTCAAATTGGCACAAAAATTATCAACACTATGTACATCTTCCTTTTTGCTCTTGATAATCTGAAATATATTTTTGTCTTCAGATTCGGTGTAACTTGACTCTTTATTCAAAATGAGTCTCTGAGTAGACTTCTTATAAGTTTTTGTTACCTTTGGAACTGTAACATTTTTCTGTTTCTTGCTTGGTGACACTGCAGATGATCTAGTGTTTGGGCGTTTCACTGGAGGAGTTGGTGATACCTATGATGTATCTTATTTCTTCCTTTTCAAAATTTTCCCTTTTGGCAACTCGATGCTCAATGTAATAGCTGCTTCTTGGGCTTCAGATTCCTCCTCGGTGATGACTTGAACACTCTTGACAGGAGTGGAGGAAGAACCTTCTCCAAATTTCTCCATTAATGCTTTAATCATTTTTGTTGCTTTCCTAGTAGCCTTTGGTACTACAATGCTCATTTTGACTTTTTCTTTAACTTCTTCATATGTACCATATCTGATCTCGGTAGCATGCCTTGGCAGTGCAAGAAAAGCATCTATCTGCTGTTGTGTAATGTCAAAATCAATCTCATAACCCATAGGCGGCAAAGATTGAGTTCTCAGTTCTACTGCATTGGCATAGCAGTAGTCAGTATCCACTTCAAAACATATATTGTCCTTATATTTTTCCACTAACTAGGGTGGTATCCTGTACCTGTTATGCATCTTTTCCTGAAACTTGCTAAAATAATCATCCATAATCTCATTGAAGTTATCACCTAGCTGTTTGATGAAGTCATTGATTTGATGGGTGATTGGTCAGTGTAGCTCCCAAATTACATTACCGACTGATGGAAAGAATTTCTCAAAATAGAAAAACATGCATACCAAAAGTGATCCAAACTTCAGTGTGTTTGCTGAGTTGTTCTTCTTTGGCTTCCTTATGGTGTTGAGATTTTCAAACAGATTTTTCAACAACACTTCGCATAGATCAATCTTCATACCTTTCTTCACAATTTTATAGGCTAAGTCAACAACAGAATAGGGTACACTATTTTCCCTTGCCGATTGAAAGAAACAATATCCTATGACTCTAATTGCAAACTTCAGCTATGCATCTGTGACATTGTTCAGTTTCAGACCTCTGCAATCAAATTCAACTCCAGTTAAAGTGATCAATTCTTTATGTGAAATCATTTTTTGAGCTCGGGCATGGTCAAAAATAGGGTAACCAGTGATCAAGTGGATGATTTCCTTGGTGATCTTGAATGGTTGCTCCTCTAACCACATAAATTCATCATGAACTTTGCTCAAAACAAATTTAACCCATTGGGGTTTGAAGACTCACGGGTAGGTTAGGGCTTCGGTCAATCCATTGATTTTAATATGTTCAAACCTGCTATCCAGTTTTCCATCGGTACACAATTCGTCATATGTGTCCTTGATCTCTGTGTGACCTAGTTCCTCAACATGACACTTAGTGAGGAATCTGACATCCTCAACTAATAAAACCCTATCTGGAATGAGTGAAAATGCAGTTTTATCATCCGGTTCAGATGCTACTTTGGGAGGTAGTGAGTATTTCAGTGAGGGCTTCTCAATATTCTCAACAACAATGGGTTTCTGAATCTTAGGTGCCATTTCAAACTCTGGATAATCACTAACGAAAGAGCCTTAGGGTTTGAAAATTTTTAACCAGCAGACACTTTCCACTTAGTAAATATAAAACAGATATTGACAGCAGATATGATCAGTTAACTTACTTGACAATGCATTGTGATTGGTATAAATACCTTGAATTTTTCTTCGAAAGAGATTTGATCGCCTCTGAATCGCTTCGCTCTGCTTTCTGAAAACTTGGTAAGTGTAAAATGACCACGCAAAAGCTTTAAGTACACACTTTACCTTATTGGGCTCCGTGCAATTAGGTTAGAAAACATTAAATGCACTCAATTCCACTAAACCGATTTACTTTTTTTTTGCTTTTACCGAGTAGCCAAACTTCCTACGTTTACCGACTTGACAAGCTTCCTGCATTTACCGACTTGACTAGTGCTCCAACAGACTTGATAAAATTTCAAACTTGCTAATTGTAGCATCGTAAATTGTATGCACTCGCTAGGGTGGTACAATTTCACACCTAGTTTAGCACCCGCCTTAGTGCATTTTGCATTTTGCATTGCATTTCTCCTTAAGCACTTAATTAATCAAATTAATTAGGTCTAAGTTCCTATTTCATCATTCTCTACATCATAAAGTTGGGCCCTTTCACTAAAGCGCGCCCTTCGCATTTTATTCCTCCAATGCATCACTTAATCAAAAACCCTAATTAAGTCCTATTCCGAACTTGGGGGCTTGGTTTCGGGGTCAAAACATCTCGAAATCACCTATAACTTCGGGATTCTCTCTAAAATCATCATATCCGACGGCCCTGAAAATTTGGTGAAAAGTTGCCGGGACCATGGCGCCAGTGCACATGGTCCCGGACATTTTTCCCGAAATTTTAGGAGCACGATCCAATCATAAAATAAAGCTTAACCCCAAGAAATTGGCGAGATATTCAATTTCTAGGTCGGCCAAAATACGAATTTACGACCTAGGGTTTCATACATAAGAGCTCTCTTTCTTCATTTGGAAGGATTGAATTTTTGTTTCCAGGAACTTCATATGCAGCGAAAGAGCAGATCTTTGAAGACTTCAACATCTTACAACATCTTTCTATCAAGCATCTATCAAATTCATTCATCCACTTAGGGCTTGGAAGACATTGAAGAACAATAGGAGATTACCGACTGAAGATTGGCTTGTACTCCTCCCTTGAGGGTTGGGTATGATTTCATATTGTTTTCATGTCTTTACATAAGCTTTGATACATCAGTTATTCATGCTTTAGATCACATTGCATCTTGATTTAGAGCATTTACATTATCATTTACAAGCAATTAGGGTTTACTTTCTAGGTTGCTCTAGTTTGCTTTCTTGCATTTTGGACCTTGCACACACACTAGGTCTGCACACACAATACATTTTACAAAACAACTTGGCTATTCATGGAGGTGGAAATCACCGAAGCGGGGGTTTGACTAAGGCAAAACCCTATATAGCCGCCCCTCCCCCTTTTCAGATATTATTGCAGGTTTCGAGATTCGGACGACGCCGCGGGATACAGATCCGGAGAGAGAAAGTTGGGACAACACTCTGTGTGAAATTGCAGAGCAGAAGACCGGGACAGGGGCGCTGGGCACCCTGGTCCCTGGGACAGAGGCGCTGGGTGCCCTGGTCCTCCGGACAGACAGTGTACAGACAGTTTCCAGACAGTATTTCAGAGTGCAGAACAGTGGTTTCCGGTGCAGTTTTCAGGACAGTGGCGCCCGCGCCCCCGTCCCGAACATTTTCAGTCCGATTTTGACTCCGGGTACATATCTGCATTCTCATTTCATCCTTGTACTTACAGCTATTCATTGCTTAATCTCAATTCTGCAATCTTGTTATTAGTTCATACTTGCATTCTGAGATTAGGGTTTGAACTTGCATTACTTGATCTTACAATTTCAACAAGGGAATAGAAATCCTAATAGATATCCCGTGGCTCTCTCTTTCACCAAAAGAAGTAGCCAATTGTGCGATATCTCTAGGCTCTTTCGTATTCCGTAATGTGTGTCAAAAGGTAGGATTAGGGCATGATTAACCTAGTCTCGCTTTTTCCCCTACACATTTTGGTGAACCCGACGTGAATCTATCATTGCTTCCTCTTGCATTGCATTTATTAGATCTAGATCTAGATTTAGTGTGTTTTCATTTCATTTCATTAAAAGGAAAAAAAAAAAAAAAAAAAAAAGAGTGTGTTTCTTTGCATTGTGTGTTTAAATTTTATGCGATCTTTTCAAAATGTCAGATTTTTATTTGCAAAATGTTCATACTTTTGATGATTATTATGAGTATAGCCAAGATGAATTAGATGAAGCATTAGATGATTTTTTGAACCCAAAGGATGCTAAACCTTCATTTTACCAAAAACTCATAAACCTTGTTACTATGCCATTTAGGTGTGATGAGAAAGATAAGTCGAATGATTCCTCTCAAGGATACATTCCTATCCACTCTTCCCCTGAATCTAGTAACATGGTTGTTTTCAATAATCCCCTCTATGAGGAGATGTCTCCTTTTGAATCAAAAGACAAACCTTTTAACCGATATGATCATGCTTTGTTGGATGATGCTCTTGATGACTTTGTGGCTTTGTCGAAACCTTTAAACAAAAACAGGACCTCTAAATTGGTTAACATGATAAATTTGAATGAATATAACAAGCCTCTCTTTGAAGTCCAAGGTGCTTATCCTTCTCCCACCTTTCAAATTCCTAAAACTCCTCTCCTTACTGTCCAAGGAAGGTATGATCATGATTCCTTTCATACTCCGAATAAACCAATCATCACCGTGCAAGGAAGGAAACCTATAAGTCCTTACAATTATGCTAAGCAAATAACTAGAGAGAGTTATCATGCGGTTGCCCATACCTATCATACCAGAAATAATAGGCAACCTAATCCTCCTCCTGTTATTCCAGTCTCTCTTCCTAATCCTCAACCAATCCTTCCTCAAGCTCCCCGTATTTCGCAAGTTATGGGTAAGGAATATGATCTCATAGAACAACTCAAAGCTACCCCTGCTAAGATATCCCTTTGGGATTTGATTCAAACTTCTTCCGCTTATCATGGAATGTTACAAGATGCCTTGAAAGATTTGAATGTTCCTCCACCGAATACATCTAGTAATATAGCATCTTTTGTTAACTTTGTGATGAATCCTAAAGCTCAAATTGTGTTTACCCAAGATGAGTTGCCTACTAGTGAAATTCAACAACAATATGATCCCTGCTATAAGACGAACACTAGTAGATAATGGCTCTGGCCTTAATGTGTGTAGCATTAATTTATTGCATAAGATGAATGTGGATACATCTCTTATGGAGCCTGACTCTCGTCCCATTCGTGGCTTTGACAATGTGGCTAAGACTTCATTAGGTATCATCACCTTACCTCTCACAGTGGGACCTGTTACTTTGCCTACTCCTATCCATGTTATGCCTGGAAATTTAACATATAACTTGTTATTAGGGAGGCCTTGGATTCACAGCATGCAAGCTGTCCCCTCTACATTACATAGACAAGTTAAATTCGTTTATAACAATAAGACATACACCTTGATGGGTGATACTAATTTTCAAGCTTGTTTACAAACATCTAATTCTAAAGGAGATTCTTCTAAGCCATCCTCGTCTAGTGATGACTCTTTAAACAAGAAACCTATCGATGAGTCTTCGCTCTCCGATGATCAAAATCCTTCGGATGAGTCTGGAACTCCTGGAGAAGATCCTTCTCGACTTGAAAATACACATGAAAAGGATTTTGATCCTGAGAAGGTTCTCGCAGAAGATGATTGGGGATCTCTTGATTTTAACCCTACCTTTGTAGGTGAATATAAGGTTCCTTCTAGAGAAATTAAAGTTGGAAAGAAGGAAGAAGCTGAAAATCATAAAGTTGAAAAGAAAGAAGAAGCTAAAAATCAATCAACCTTACCTGAATCTATGAGTAATAATTTTGTGGCCGCTTCTCAAACTTCTTCTCCTCACATCTATAATTATGAAGAGTTTGATTCTTTGTCTTATGAAAAACCACCTTCTCTTCCTGAAATGGCTGATCATTATGGTCGTGGTTTTCGCATTTTCGCTAAGCATGGGTATCATGGAAAAGGTTGTGGTGCTAATGAACAAGGGATAAGAGTTCCTCTAGAGACTAATTTTCACAATTATGCCTTTGGACTTGGCTACAATCCCTGCAGACGTATTAAAGCTTCTAAAAGACCATGCATTAGTGTTAATGCTATTTCTACATCTCTATCAATACAATACCCTGAGTATATTGACGAGGATTCTTTGGGTGATTGTGCTTTGGATATCTTCCCTACCGACGATGCTTTAGCTGAGTTCTTGGGAGCCTATGACACTCTTCCTCGTTATCATCACAATAGGGGACTCCCTTATTGTTTGAACACCGAAGCCTATTTTGGAAAAGAGATTGATAACGATAAGATTGTGAAAGAATTCCCTCAGTTAAAGGATACTCCTCAACAAAGTAATCTTCTCATAAGTGACACCACTGATGTTAAGATGGATCCTTGCAATAAAGAGAAAGTCATTAAAATTGGGAAATGTTTGGATGAAGAGGAACAGAAACAATATGAAGAACTATTGCATGAATTCCCTAAGATCTTTGCTTGGGCATATTCTGACATGCCTGGTATAGATCCTAAGATCGTTACTCATAATATTGTCTTAGTTCCTGACGCTAAGCCCGTGAAACAAAAGATTCGAAAAATGAATCCTAAGGTGGCTCTGCTTGTTAAGGCTGAGATTGAAAAATTATTGGAGGCTGGATTTATCCGCCCTATTGACTATTCCCCATGGATTTCAAATATTGTCGCTGTGGCTAAACCAGACAACAAAATAAGAATGTGTACTGACTTTCAAGATTTGAATAAAGCTTCCTTGAAAGATGATTTCCCTCTTCCAAACATTGACATGATAGTTGATTCTACGGTAGGACATGCCTTGTTATCCTTCATGGATGGTTTTTCAGGTTACAATCAAATTTTTATTAACCCTCAAGATCAATTCAAAACCGCTTTCACCACTCCTTGGGGTATGTTTTGTTGGATAATGATGCCTTTTGGACTTAAAAACGCCGGTGCAACTTATCAACGAGCGATGACCCTTATCTTTCATGATTATATGCATAAGATTTTAGAGGATTATGTTGATGATATTTTGGCCAAATCTTTTCTTTGCATGGATCATGTTAAAATCCTCCGACAAATTTTTGAAAGAATTCGTAAATATCACATGCGCTTGAATCCCCGAAAATGTGTTTTTGGTGTGGATAGTGGAAAACTATTAGGATTCATAGTTTCACATCGTGGGATTGAGGTGGACACTAAGAAAATAGATGCTATTGTCAACATGCCACCTCCTAGAAATGTGTCTCAACTTAAAAGCTTACAAGGAAAGATTCAAGCTATTCGTAGGTTCGTGTCTCAGCTTGCGGATCGTACCTTTCCTTTTACTCAACTTCTTAAAAAGGATATCACTTTTCAATGGAATGAGGATTGTCAGCAAGCATTTGAAGATTTAAAAGTGTATTTGGCTAGTCCTCCTATTCTTCAACCTGCTGAACCTTCTAAACCCTTCCTTCTATATACAGCTGCTTCCTCTCATGCTCTCGCAGCATTGTTGGCACAACATGATAAAGATGGTAAGGAATGTCCGGTTTATTACATAAGTCGTACCTTACTCGATTATGAGACCCGATATTCTGCGATAGAAAGACAATGCTTGGCCGTGGTGTTTGCAACTCAGAAATTGAGACATTATCTTTTAAATTCAGAAGTCCACGTCATGGTAAAGTTTGATCCTCTGAAGCATCTTTTCTCTAAAACTGATTTATCAGGACGTCTAGCTAAGTGGGTTATGATGTTAACTGAATTTGACCTTAAGTTTGTTTCCCAAAGAGCAATTAAAGGACAAGCATTGACCGATCACTTAGTTGAGGCCCCTTCACCTTTCTCCTTCCCTAACCCTGAGTCCTTTCCTGACGACTTCATTCTTTCTATAGAGAAAGATGAAACTTGGGAATTGTACTTTGATGGCTCTAAGTGTCGTACGGGATCGGGGGCAGGGGTTGTTCTGATTTCTCCTACGAAGAAGTCCATTCCTTTATCATATCGTCTAAATTTCCTGTGTACCAATAACATTGTTGAGTATGAGGCTCTTATAGCGGGAATAAAAGCAGCCTTGGCTCTGAATATAAAACACATACATATCTATGGAGATTCGCAATTAATTATAAGACAAGTAACAGGAATATATCAAGCAAAACAAGACAAATTATCACAATATAAAGACCTTGCTGTCTCTTTATTACAAAATTTTGATTCTTATACTATGGAACCCGTTCCTCGAAAAGATAATCGACATACGGATGCAATGGCATGTGTGGCTTCTCTTGTATTTTTAGAGGATCCTGTGGTTGATCTTAAATTTGTTATTCACAACCTTATTTCTCCAGCTATTGTAGACGATTCTAGCTTGGTAACATGTTGTGACTTTGTAGACTCAGATGAATGGTTCTCGCATATCATAAGATATTTGACCGATGGTACCTTTCCTGATTCCTCTAACAGGAACACTAGGGCTAGAATCCGCAAGCTGTCTGCTAGATATATCATCCTTTCTAATGTCCTTTATTGAAGGGGTTATGAGGGTCTTCTCCTCCGTTGTCTTAACAAGTCGGAAATCCCTGTTGCTCTTGAAGAGGCACATTCAGGTGCCTGTGGGGGGCATTTTGGGGGCAAATCCCTGGTTCATAGGTTGCTTTGTATGGGATACTATTGGCAAACTATGCAGAAGGATTCCTTTTCATTTGTTAAAAAATTTCATCAATGTCAACAACACAATAATCTGATTCATGCTCCTGCCCAATAACTTCGTTCTCAAGTAGCTTCTTGGCCTTTCTCCGCATGGGATTTTGATCTTATTGGAAAAATTTCTCCCCCTTCATCTCAAGGACACACCTTTATTATAACTGCAACAGATTACTTTACGAAGTGGGTAGAAGCTATTCCTCTTCGCTCTACTACTGCTGAAGTGATTTATCAATTTCTTCTAGAAAACATCATTTCTCGATTTGGGATACCTTCCACTATTATCTCAGATAATGGGACATCGTTTAAAAACAAGGATGTGAAGAAATTCCTCGAGAAGTATCATATCAAACATCGATTTTCTACACCATATTATCCTCAATCAAATGGCCAAGCCGAATCATCCAATAAGATAATTGAACAAATTCTTCGTAAAACCGTGAATAAGCATGGTAAGGATTGGAGTAACCAGCTGATCTATGCTCTTTGGGCCTACCGAACGAGTGTACGAATTGCTACAGGAACTACTCCTTATAATCTTGTTTATGGTGCTGACGCTATTATGCCCTTAGAGTTAGAAATTCCATCACTTAGGGTTTCTCTCAAAGGTATAGTAGATGATGACTCTTATAGGGAACAACGACTTCAATAGCTTGAGATGCTTGACGAACATCGCATAAACGCTCTTGAGCATATTCAAGCGTATCACAAAACTCTACAACGAAGCTATAATGACAAGGTTATTCAACGTTCCTTCTCAGTAGGTGACTTAGTCCTTTATGAGAATCAGCGCAATGTGAATGCCTTGCCTGCAGAAAAGGGAAAATTTAGTCCTAATTGGCTTGGACCATATATCGTTATTGAGGATTATGGATCAGGTGCTTACAAAATAGCGGATGTAGACGGTACGCCTCTTAAAGAACCTATTAATGCTATGCACTTGCGTAGATATTATGTTTAATTCTTCATTTTTCATCTATCTTCTTGTTCAATTCTTCAACATTGGATAATATGTTAGTATTTCTTAATTAAAGCAAAATAGAATTAAATGTTATGTTAATCTATATTGCTTCGTTCCTGACAAGCATGTCTTCTTACTTTATAGTTTGTCTTGAATTCATTTATGTAAATTGTAAAAGATTTACATTTTTCATTATGCTAGCATATTATACAATGTCTTTATGTGTTAAGTAGAATCGTATCATGTTGTGTTTAAGTTCAAAATTAAATCACATTAGTTATATGATTCTTAGACTTAATGCATATTTCTTCCTTATCATCAATGTCGTACTTGATTAAATATTTTAATTAAGTCACACATGTATCAATTTAAGCATGAAGCATTGAGAAATCAATCACATGGAAATTAAATTCTGAACATACATGTACATTTACAAAATGTATTAGATTTAATCAAAACAAAATATACATTGTTTTAGGCATTAAAGATAACACATTTGAGACAAAAGAGAAGCATGTATATATACATATATATGTGTGAATCGTATACAAACATAGGTCACTGTATATCCAAAATGTGACCTCTCCTACATCATACAATCATCTCCTATCCCTAGGGCTAGTGGCTGGAGAGTGTCGACTGGATGCTCCCTCCTGATCTGGCCGTGGAGGTGGACCCATGGGTGTGTAGCGCGATACAGATCGTGAGTGACTCCGAGAGGAACTCCTATGATCCCTATCCATAAGGATCGCACGATAGGTGGTAGCCTCGGTCTGGGCCGCTACTAGATCTCGCCGCACCTGCTGGAGGTCCTCTGATAGGACTCTCTCTCTGTCGCGCCTGCTGGAGGTCCTCTGATAGGACTCTCTCTCTCTGCCGCGCCTGCTGGAGGTCCTCTGATAGGACTCTCTCTCTCTCCCTCCATATATCTACCTGTACTCGGAATGGGAAAAACAAATCCTCATGCTGACCTGCGTTCCCCTGAGGCCTATAGGCAATCTGTGAGGAACTGGGGATCTGTGCTATCATGGAAATGTCTGTCATTGCCTGCTGAATCAAGGTACGCCATTCCTACACATTAGCTGTGGCAGTAGAACAGATTTTTTGTTAGTACCATGCTATATCATCAAAACATTAATCAATCAATATAAACCTACTATACCTGGATCTCCCTCGCGCCAGTAGGGATCATGATATGGTAGTATCTGTGACTGAGAACCGCTAGGCTCCCCTCGCTCATATACTCTATCCACGATGGGTGTAGGCTGGACGGTACTGGTGACAGGTCTCCGTATCGCCTCCTGTTCCCCCTGTTGGAGAATAGGAGGTGGATCCAGGGCTATGGTATCATCTCCTGAATGGTGGGGAGCTGCATCCGACTCCTCCTCATCATCTCTATCCTCCTCCTCGTCCTCCTCGTCATCATCATCCTCGTCCTCATCCGCATCATCACCTGCATCCTCCTCGTCCTCCTCTCTATCTGCATCCTCATCCTCCTCCTCGTCACTGGGCTGATCGCCTGTAGGTGGATCAGGATCTTCCACCTCCTCATGATCCTCTCCCTCCTCTGGCTCCTCTGACCTGGATCCCTCATCCTCGTCTCGGTCTCCATGTCTCCATGGGCCTGGATAGCCTGTCGGATGATCTGGTGGAAAGATAGGACCTGGATATGATCTCATGAACCATGAAACATATCTACGCTGTGCTCCAGGCTCTGTAGAGTAGTCAGTGACTACATCCTGATCAGATCCCTCTAAGTCTGTCATCTCAATATCATCTACCGTCGGTCTCGCTACTGCTCCAGGTCTGGGAAGGACCCGTGAGTGTCGAGTATAGATGGGCACATCGGCTGGAACACACTGCTCTAGTCCAAACTACCTCCATACTCGGTCGAAGTGGAAAGGGACTATGATGTGGGCATATCGTCCTCGCAGTAGGCGGTTCCTCTGTAGACATGCTAACTGTCTCTCCATACCATCCCATCTGTGCATCAGTAGGTAAGGTCTCCACACTATCACCTCGGATGTCAGTCTGTCAACAATCACTCTCCAATATAATAAATCTCCAAATCTCCACTCTCTGGTAAGTGGATAAGTGAACACCCTAGGTCGCTCGCTCGCTGTACTCAGTGGAAAGCCGACGGGCCTGGTGCATGTGAAGTGCTCTAAAATCCACACCTGTAGAAGTGTGCATGTCATCAAACTACAACCCTGTCCGAATACATACTCCCCAAGGTCGTGATAGAGATGCGCAAGCATACTCCGACCCCAGGCATACACTCTCCTGTGTCTCTCCATCGCTCTGATACACCATGTGAGGCCCCCATGCATGTGTGTCCCTCGCCCATTAGGGCAGATGGCTAGTGCTATGATGGCTATCATAAGGCGTCTCAGAAGTCGTACCTCCCCTGTAGGATGTAAGAGCCAGCTGACCATGATGCGACCTCTCGTCTCGCTCGGCATGACTCTCCCTATGCAATACACCTGCTCTCTCTGATGATCCTCCGCTGACCGATCGGTCGCGTATGTAACTATCGCTCCTCTGATAGGAAGATGAAGTATACGGTACACATCCTCGAGTGTGACCGTCAGCTCTCCTACTGGAAGGTGAAAGGTGCATGTGTCAGGATCCCATCGCTCCATCAAGGCCATCAGCATCGCAGGATGAAATCGAATGGCCGGCATCAAAATCACGTACCACAATCCTGCAATCGATAGTGTGTCTCTCTCTGACTGAGTCAGCCGTGGAATCTGATCTCGCAAAGTGCGAAGAATATGTCCCGCTGTGTGCTCTCTCATGTACGGGAGACCCTGCAACACGAAAACATGACGATAATCAGTACTCGATCATCGAAATCACAAATGCAAACCGTCGCACATCGTATGCTAGCCCCGGAACCTCTCGCCAGGCCCGGATTGGGGACCATGGCGCCCTGTCAAGGACCATGGCGCCCTGTCAGGGACCATGGCGCCTTGAGGGGACCATGACGCCCTGCAGGGACCATGGCGCCCTGGGGGGACCAGGGCGCCCCTCAGGGACCATGGCACCCTGGGTGGGCCCCGGTCAGCCTTCGAGGCCCGCATACGATCACGAAAAAGTCAAACATGCGAAAAAATCAAAAGTCAAATGTTCAGTCAACTCACCTCATCCAGTGGCTCGTCGTCGATCACGGCCTGGCGCAGGATCTCGATCCTCGTGGGACGCTCCGGTCGTCGTGAAGGCATGGTGATGGCTAGGTGGGCTCCGCTACACTGAATAGTATCCTGAAATTGACAAAGTGACGAATACAAGTGTCACTTTCGAGGTATATACTCGTTCATTTATTCTTACTTTTTGAAACCCTAATTTTTCCTCTGTCATTCATCTTATCATAACTTGAGTTTGGGAGATGCGATTTCCGAGCCGTTTGTTGCATTGGAATCATACTTTCCTTCCCCTACTCTCGGGATGTTCCAAAAAGTGCTCTGATGAAGCCTATTTAGTGAACACCCCTCATCAATATTCTCTTACACAATTTGTCGCAAGTAAACATGCTACCCTGTTTCACCTCCCTAATAAGCAAGTCGAAACAGGGGGGGGCATACAGCTACTCACAGATTTCATCACTTTCCCTAGTAAGCATTAGGTGATTTTGTGATCTAACGTTTGTTTTGTAGGGTGCGGTTCCTAACTGTGTACTGCAGATACCGCTGGGGGCTTCGTCCGACAACTTATGGATATATCCTTTTTTCAAATGATGTTTACTTTTTTGTACTTTAGCTTGCATATGCACGTAGTACTCATATGATCGCTAAAGTGGGGGCTAAATGTAGCATCGTAAATTGTACGCACTCGCTAGGGTGGTACAATTTCACACCTAGTTTAGCACCCGCCTTAGTGCATTTTGCATTCTGCATTGCATTTCTCCTTAAGCACTTAATTAATCAAATTAATTAGGTCTAAGTTCCTATTTCATCATTCTCTACATCATAAAGTTGGGCCCTTTCACTAAAGCGCGCCCTTCGCATTTTATTCCTCCAATGCATCACTTAATCAAAAACCCTAATTAAGTCCTATTCCGAACTTGGGGGCTTGGTTTCGGGGTCAAAACATCTCGAAATCACCTATAACTTCGGGATTCTCTCTAAAATCATCATATCCGACGGCCCTGAAAATTTGGTGAAAAGTTGTCGGGACCATGGCGCCCGTGCACATGGTCCCGGACATTTTTCCCGAAATTTTAGGAGCGCGATCCAATCATAAAATAAAGCTTAACCCCAAGAAATTGGCGGGATATTCAATCTCTAGGTCGGCCAAAATACGAATTTACGACCTAGGGTTTCATACATAAGAGCTCTCTTTCTTCATTTGGAAGGATCGAATTTTTGTTTCCAGGAACTTCATATGCAGCGAAAGAGAAGATCTTTGAAGACTTCAACATCTTACAACATCTTTCTATCAAGCATCTATCAAATTCATTCATCCACTTAGGGCTTGGAAGACATTGAAGAACAATAGGAGATTACCGACTGAAGATTGGCTTGTACTCCTCCCTTGAGGGTTGGGTATGATTTCGTATTGTTTTCATGTCTTTACATAAGCTTTGATACATCATTTATTCATGCTTTAGATCACATTGCATCTTGATTTAGAGCATTTACATTATCATTTACAAGCAATTAGGGTTTACTTTCTAGGTTGCTCTAGTTTGCTTTCTTGCATTTTGGACCTTGCACACACACTAGGTCTACACACACAATACATTTTACAAAACAACTTGGCTATTCATGGAGGTGGAAATCACCGAAGCGGGGGTTTGACTAAGGCAAAACCCTATATAGCCGCCCCTCCCCCTTTTCAGATATTATTGCAGGTTTCGAGATTCGGACGACGCCGCGGGATACAGATCCGGAGAGAGAAAGTTGGGACAGCACTCTGTGTGAAATTGCAGAGCAGAAGACCGGGACAGGGGCGCTGGGCGCCCTGGTCCTGCCAGGAAGGGGCGTTGGGTGCCCTGGTCCCTGGGACAGAGGCACTGGGCGCCCTGGTCCTCCGGACAGACAGTGTACAGACAGTTTCCAGACAGTATTTCAGAGTGCAGAACAGTGGTTTCCGGTGCAGTTTTTAGGACAGTGGCGCCCGCGCCCCCGTCTCGAACATTTTCAGTCCGATTTTGACTCCGGGTACATATCTGCATTCTCATTTCATCCTTGTACTTACAGCTATTCATTGCTTAATCTCAATTCTGCAATCTTGTTATTAGTTCATACTTGCATTCTGAGATTAGGGTTTGAACTTGCATTACTTGATCTTACAATTTCAACAAGGGAATAGAAATCCTAATAGATATCACGTGGCTCTCTCTTTCACCAAAAGAAGTAGCCAATTGTGCGATATCTCTAGGCTCTTTCGTATTCCGTAATGTGTGTCAAAAGGTAGGATTAGGGCATGATTAACCTAGTCTCGCTATTTCCCCTACACACTAATGCATCTTAGCTATGCAGATTTTGAATTAAGTAAATGATAAAATAGGAACTGTTAAGATTTAACCTTGATAGAATGCAGTCCCTTCATACCTTTACCGATTAATCTGGAATAGATGCACCTAACTCGGTAGGTAAGGTGCTTTCTTCATTTGACACAATTTCCTTCTTTTTCCAAATCATCTGGAATTTGCTTTTTATTTCATCAAGATCTCCTCTAGGTTGATCTCTGCAATCTCTAGCCAAGTGTCCAACCTTGTGACAATGAAAACATGCCATACCAGGATTTTTCCATGATCTTCGGTTGTTCATTCCAAACCTTATAAAGTAGTTGGCACTTATATGTCCATATCTTCCATAGCATTCACACCATATCCTTGTATTATAATCCCATGGTACTGCAGTATACTGTCGATTAGGTTCTGTGTGAGTTCGGTAGCTTCTAGTATTTCTTCTGCTTAAACCAACACTTCTCGGTACTGTGTCCATATCTATTGCAGTTTTTAAAAAACCCTTTGAATTTTGCTTTCTGATAATTGCTAACAGACTTAGTCCTACATTGATTAGATGTATGACCATACTTATTGCAATTGTTACAATAACCATTAGACCTAGTGACATTTTGTTGCTTACATTTTCTAATTTGGCACATGTTGGCAGTATGTCCTTGTTTTCCATAGTAGTTGCAAATAGGCTTCTTTCCTTTGATGTTCTTCTTGTTTCCAGCATACTTTGATGATTCTCCTCTCTCGGTAGTGTGGATTCCCTTCTCGGTAGAGTCTTTTCCTTTGTAACTGAGTCCTGCATCTTTGTTGGCTCTTCTTGTAGTTAGTTTCTCATCCAACATCCTTGATGCTTCATAACTTTTCTTTAGTGTTTCTTTTGACTTCTTTTCTGCTTCAAGTTCACCGATCAATCTTGATAGTTCAAGTTTCAATTCTTGATTCTCATTTTCGTTTAGATTTGCTTCATGATGTGTATAGCCCAATTGATCAGACAGATTACTTTGAAATCCAGTCATCCTTGTGATTTCATCATTCTTTTCAGATACTAATGCTTCAAGCTATTGTTTTTCTCTTTCTAGATCTCTTATGTTATCCTCGGTTGTCCTCAATGCATCAAGATTTTCAGTCATTTGTGTGCTGAAATGTTCATGTTCTCTTTTCATTGCTTTTAGCTGATCAGTCAGTGCTTTGTTCTTTTGTTTCAATGCTCCAATCATTTCTTCAGTCTCTTCAGATATACTGTTCTTAGATGATGTCTCAATTTGTTTCACCAGCTTTTGAGAGTCCTGCAAATCATCAGACAATCTTCTTCTAACTTTCAGTGATCTTTGCATTTGTTTCTGCATGTCTACAATCACTTGATTAGCATGATCTAATTCATTTTGAAGATTCACAATTCTCTGAGATTGTTTGTAGCCTTCCATTGATGAGATCTTTCTCTTTAGGCAGTTAAACCCTTTTCCAAGATTCAAGCTCTGATACCAATTGTTAGGCCCAATATGGAAAGCTAATGTACTAAGAGGGGAGGGGTGAATCAGTACTTCAAATCTTTTCTTCAACAATAACTTTACTGTTAAGCATAAACCAAAAACTGTTGTAACATAATATAATGCTAAAACAAATAAATAACAATCATACATGATTCACTCCATAACACATATATTTTGGTTACGCAGAAACTCTTGGTTACAGAGAAAAATTGCGGTGGGGATGACACCCACAACTTCACTACTACAATAATAAAGGTTGCTCAGTTAGAGCTACATGTTTAGCTATTTTTGATAGCTTACCCTATTAGGAGTATCAAGATCTTTAGATCTACCTTGCTAAAGGATTTTACAACACTTATTCTAAAATGTTGCACTTGGTTAAAGGCTTTACAATTTATAGAATTTGTTAGTCTTTTACCCTGTTAAAGGTTTCTCTTACAACTCAAAATATTACAATCAAAATCTTACAAAATATCTGAAACTTCACATCTAAAATGTTATAGCAGATTCTATGTGCTCAAAATGAAATTACCTTGCTTATAGCATACCTCGATAACCCATAAATTTACTTGGTAAACTTTTCTATTTACACTGCTCCTTGACTGTTCTCTTAAATCCTTCTTGGTGACCTCTGTGTATCTTTGTCAGTCATAACAGTCATAACACTTAGTTCTTTCCCATGACTTTGCTTTTCCACATATGTCTTGCTTCACACACATATTTGATCCTCAATTCATGTTGTATAAATAGGTCTCTTGTAACGGTGATCTTGTTCATGCTTCGATCTTACAAACATGATTCATTAAATGAATAACCATACAAAATTATTTCATTGGATAGATGTTCTCAAAATCATACAAAATCTTAAATGCAATTTCCAATGTGTTAACGGTTCCCTGTTCCTCGATCTTTGTAACATGTTTCCTATATGTGTCTAGGTTCAATGAATCTGGTAACATGTTTTACTCGGTGTGTATGAACTCGATATGCCATCTTTGATGCTCGATAGTCATAGAATGTTACTCGGTAGACAGCTCGGTGTATACTAAACCCTGTGACTTGTAACTTCTATAACTGACTGCTCTTTGCTTATCGACTTAATATTTCGGTTGTAATAACCAACTAGAGTATATAGAATGACTTTGGACATAAAACTAATGACAACTTAGTAAATAGTAACACTTGGATTATTTTCCTACAAAACATTTCACTTTTTTGTTATACCAACTCTTTCCTATAAATGCAATTTAAATGTCAACTTCATATGTTAGTTATAGAAGTAATTTCAAAAGTCATCGTGGGCATGAACTGTTGGTTCCAACACATTTGGTTAGGTATTTTTACCCTAGCCATGCTCCTGTTTTTCCTCCCTACTCAGACAAACACTCGGGGCCATACTATAGTAACATTGTCCCTTGAGTGTCCTAAGCGTGAAAAATTGTCAAACTTTGACAGACTATTTCTTAAAATCCATGACACTTGCAAATGATTTGTTTGAATCTACAAGTTCATGTGAGGTCCCTCTACAATAGCCTATCTCAGATTTTCTATATTCAAAGTGGGATTCCTAGGGCAACGATTTTTCAATTGACACAAAAATTGTCAGATGCATTTAATGAAAAAAATGCAACAGGGCCAAATTCTCGTTTTGTTTGTTGTGGGCATGAACCGTTGGTTCCAACATGTTTGGTTAGGTATTTTTACCATAGCCACACTCTTTTTTTGTCTCCCAAATCGGTTGAATGCTTAGGGCCATACTGGAGTGATGTCATCCCTTGAGCGTCCTAAGTGCGAAAAATGATCAAACTTTGACAAGTTGTTTCTCTAAATCCGTGGCACTTGCAAATGATCTTCTTGAACCTATAGGGTCATGTGAGGGCCCTCTACAATAGCCTCAATCTAATTTTCAAGATTCAAAGAGGGTTTCCCAAGGAAGCAATTTTTCAGTTGATGCAAAAAACATCAGATGCATTTAATGAAAAGTTGCAACAAAGCCAAATTCTCATTCTATTTGTCATGAGTGTGAACCAATGGTTCCAACACATCCAATTAGGAATTTTTACCCTAGCCATGCTCCTGTTTTGCCTCCAAATTTGGTCGAACACTCAGGACCAAATCATATCATCCCTTGAGCATCCTAAGTGTGAAAATTGTCAAACTTTGACAGGTTGTATCTCAAAATTTGTGGCACTTGTGAATGAACTGTTTGAACCTATAGGATCATGTGAGGATCACATACAATAGATTAGAGTGGTTTTCTTAGAGTAGCACTTTTTTCAATTGACCAAAAATCATTAAATGCATTCAATGAAAAGGTGCCACAAGGCCAAATTCTCGTTCTGTTCATCATGGGCACGAATCATCAGTTCTAATGCATTCGATTAAGCATTTTTACCTTAGCCATGCTCCTATTTTTCCTCCCAACTCAGTCAAACTCTCATGGCCATACAGTATCAACGTCGTCCCTTGAGCACCCTAAGTGCAAAAAATTGTCAAACTTTGACAAGTTTATCAAAATCCATGGCACTTGCAAATGAATTGTTTGAATCTATAGGGTCATTTGAGGGCCATATACAATGGATTGTCCTGTATTTTCAAGATTTAGAACTATTTTCTTAGGGCAATGATTTTTGTTGATGCTTGAAAATAGTCAGATGCATTCAATGAAAAGTTGCAATAGGGCCAAATTCTCGTTATTTTCATCGTGGGTGTGAATCATCAATTCCAACATGTTTGGTTAGGATATTTTTCTTTTGGCATGCTCCTATTTTGCCTCCCTACTCAGTCGAACACTTAGGACCATACTGTAGTGGCGTAGTCCCTTAAGCACCTGGAGTGTGAAAAAATATCAAATTTTGACTGGTTGTTTTTCGAAATATATGGAACTTGTGAATGATCCTTTTGAACCTATAGGGTCACATGAGGACCCTCTACATTAGCCTATCTCATATTTTCAAGATTTAGAGCAGGTTTCCTAGGTAAGTGATTTTTTAGTTGACGCAAAAATTTTCAAATGCATTCAATCAAAAGTTGCAACGGGGCCAAATTCTCATTTTGTTTGTTGTGGGTGCAAACCATTAGTTCCAACATGTCTGGTAAAGCATTTTTACCCTAGATATTCTCCTATTTTTCTTCCCAACTTGGTGGAATGTTGAGGATCATACCATATTGGTGCCCTTGTGAACCTTGGACAATCCTAATAAATGTAGGACAACTCGGTAACAAAATGATAATGAGGATGGAAAGGATAAATATAGAGTAACAAGCCTATATTAAGTTGTAATGAACCTAGGAGAACCCTAATGAATTTAGGAAATCACTAATGATCATGATCATCATTATTTGCATATATATTTTAGAACCATAATTACCATTGCAGTTACATGTGACATCCATGAAGATACATAAGTGGGTCATACACATAAGAGTTTTTAGTCTATGAATATTTCTCATCATAATCATCATGATTTGCATACATTGTGACACATAATCACCTTTAAAATTACATGTCCTTTTGATTACCCATGTACTCATGTAAAAATACATTGTATATCATCAATACAACTACACCAATGTACTCATGTATAAATACATTGAATATTATCAATACAACTACACCAATGTACTCATGTATAGATACACTAAATATGATCAATACAACTACACTAATGTACTCATGTGTAGATACATTGTATATATATGTACTCATGTAAAAATATATCATATATCATCAATAAAAAGTTACATCAATGCACTCATGCAAATATAACATCATAGTCCATGTGCATCTGATATCCTCATGCCCTACTCCAAGCTTGTGTAGAGTAATGCCTGCATATAAATGAAGACCAACATAAGCAACATGAACAACATAATACTATGATAATATGATCATTATTTGAAATAAAATGCATGATAATAAATGGAGAGGTTGGATTATATACCATGAAGATACTTTCTTACGAATTACATCGAATGCACCCACAATGTTGAAGCAAAATGGTGATGCAATAGTAAATTGTCCATCAAAAAGACCTACATTAATTATAAGGATGAGAAGTGGTTGATCTTTTGCAAGAGAAGTTATACTTTTATCCTTCCAGTTAGATGACTTCAAAGAATGTGAATTATCCTTTTGTTATCCATTTTTGATAGGCAAGCGACAACCACATCTCCTAACAACAACTTGTTTCTTCTTTCAAAGTCATAATTTTTTTGTAAAAGTGACTTATGTCACATATTGTAACCCAAGGTTAGAAAGTTGACTTCTTTTGCGCATAAAAGTGTAAGTTACTAACTCATTGAAATTTACGCAGAAAAGAGTTAGTCATTAACCCAAGATTAAAGCTGGTTATAAGGTAGTTATCCTACAAGCCTATAAATAGAAGGCTTTTGCATTGTTAAAGGAAGAAAGGAGGAAGGGAGGGGAAAACTCTGCTGGAATTCTAGAAGAAACTTGTAATGACATTTTGATTTGCACTATGTATAGAAATGATTTTGGACTTGTATATTTCCAAAAAGATAATGAAGAATACGTCTTAGTTCGTGTGTTCTAAATGTATTCATGTGTTATCATTTATGTTTTGTCGTATGTCAAATTGGTATTCTTTTTATGCATATGTGATTTGTACAATTGATGTGATGATACACAAACAACTTTTGGTATCTCAGTTTGAATGTGTTTAAGTATCTTATCTCTCCGCATGCTGAGATTTATCATTCTTCTTTATCGTCATCTCATGGCTAAGCATATTACCTTATAAACTCTCCTTGTAATTTGTTGCTAATGTTGATAAATCTCGGCTGAAGGTCGTATGTTTATTGTTGGGGTTTCTATCTTTATTTCTTTTTAGTTTTATGGTTTCTCCTTTATGTACTTTCAGGTTACAAGTACACAAAAATCCTAAACACCCCCATCATACGAGGGAGTCGTCCTTCTCAAACGCAGAGGAATTTTGTGGTTTTACTCCAATCTCTCCAATTGTTGGGATGTTTGTCACTGCTCATCGGGAAAACAGGGTCAGTTTTAGATAAACAACCATAGTGACAAATCTGTTTACCAACAATAGGTGATATTTGAAAGGTTTTCATGGTAATTGTTTCCTTTTTTTCAATATAAACTTTAAACATTAGGGAGTTAAAGGATGTGATTCAGTTTAGAGGACAAGATTGCAAGTGTAATATTATAATAATAATAATCTAGATTAAGTATGTTATAAGCTAGAAGATATATGATTTAATGTTCAATTCATAATTGATGCTAACAAATATATCAAATTAAGAAAATAAAGGGAGGTTAACTTATATTCACATAAAAAGAAGTATAATTATTTAAAATCTAATTATATTTTAAAATTTTCCATAAAACTTTCCAATAAACATTAAGAAATGTAAAAACAAAATTTGGCTACCAATTTATAGTAATTGTTCTAGAGTGATATTTGATGGATGGTATGGAAATATGAAGACCAAGAAATATAATATGATGACACCATCTCCTAGAGTATATACAAACTCTACTAGTATAGTGATAACATTGAACAAACCAATTAAATAAAAATTGATAAAATGATTTTACATAGTCACTGTTGAATCTATTCACATGTATAGTTTTCGCACTTGGAAGAAAACAAGTTTTATGGAGAACATGATATTCCATCAAACAATTAGATTAAAGTTGAGATATTCATGTAAACTCGATGTCCCTCAATTTCATAGACAAATGAACAAAGGCCAATCAGTTATGTATGTGTCATTGATAACTTTAGAGATTTGGAAATTCATTTCATATTCAATAGTTATGACTATAGCTGGAAACGACCATTCCTCAATGGTCGTGACTGATATAACTAATCACTCCATGGATATTTAAACGGCACATCAGAAGATAACGTTGGTAAGTTTAGACCATTCACATACTTTGTTATGAGATCGCGTTTCTGTGATGATTTAAATCGAACTCCATTCCTACCATTCATTCCCCACTTGCCTGGAGTATATATCAATAATAAGTTGGTTCGACTGACTCAACCATAGTGAGCACTTGGGATATTCCAAGGCTTGCACCGTTACATGGTATTGACCTAATCTTCTTTTTTTTTTCTGTGCGTTAGAAAGTGAAGACAATTTACAAAAATAAAAACTTGATGTTTTATACATATTATCAAACCCTATCATTGACTGCATATATTCACTACTTTAGAGATGGATGATGACTCAAGTTTGAGGCACATTTAAGGATATGGATATGAATGATTAACAAGATCAAATTCAAATTCATAAGCATCAAGGGTAGGTAAAATCTCCAATTATGCATCACCCATATTGACAGCCTCCACTCTCGAGGTATGAGAACCAAAAGACAATAGTGTTTATTATTGAATCATATTTGGCATGTAGTTGTTTTGTTTCGTAATATGAATTTATCTTATTAACGTGAGCAGTCAGCAATTGTTTTATCAATTTTAATTCAAGTTCCCATTTGAGAATACCCTTTTAGCCAATATGAAATGGAAGTCTTATCAAAGTATGATTCCTTGTTTAGAACAATGATTTTTGGATTGTTTTAGAATAAATTATTCAAGTTTTGTCGGGTTTAGTAATTCATGTAAAGTGGTTGCTATTGTAAAAATAATGAGCAGGTTGCTTCATCTTGAATGATTTTGTGTTATTTCAAAATGGTTGTATATTGGTACAAGTAATTAGTATTTTCCATGAAATGTCAAAGGCAATCTAAGAAGAGGTTCAACTTTATTTCATTTCCAACAATTAAAGAGCTTATGTTCTATTTTTTATTTTTGTCCTAACATGATATGTTCAAGAAGTTGGTATTGGTAAGGTGATCAATTCCCAAATATCTAACTCAATATTAAAGATTATAAATTTAATAGTATTGATATTATGGGTCATATTCAACATGAAAGATGTAAATCCAACTTTAGTAATTTTCCTCATCTTTACAAAACCTTTTCATAAGTCATATCCAAGTTTCTCACTGAAGAATTAGTAATATAAATGAAGTATTAGATGATTAAGTAAAAATATTTTCTTTAATAGGCTTATGGTGGTCTATCCCCTTTGTTCCTGATGTAAACACATGTAGCACATTTTTATCATAGGAATGTAAGATGACAAGGAAGTATTCATATGAGCAATCCAAATTCATGTGCTTATATATTTGCCTTAAATATAGATTGCTTCATTTAGTTATTTAAGTCTCTTTCCAAATTTAGACTTCACCAGCTAAAATTCATAGTTAGTAAGTCTCTCTAACTAGTGTTCTTCACTATTATTATTCTCTCAAAAATGGATGCAAAGGTCACCATGGTTGAAGCTTATATATATAGATATCGTGTTTTTAGGACTTGAGAAAATACAACACCACAAGAGCCCAAAATGATCTCTGCAAGCAGAAAAACCTGTTACAAGGAGAAGCAAGGAAGCAAATCACAGAAGGAACAAAAACACAGGAAAAATATACTCCAAAAGATGAGAGCTCAATAATCTCCAAAATGTATTGTCAATAATAATCCTTCTTCGTCATATGAAAAGAAAGAACTTAACCTTTAATAGGTCAAGAAACCCTAAAAGGGAAAACCTAGGTTTGCACATAATAATTAATAAAAGAATTAATTATTATGCACCTAAAGTTAGCTTAAGTGTAAAAGAGATAAAGGGAACTTAAATAATTAAACAAATATTATTTAATTAATCAACTAAATACCCGAATACTCTAACACCCCCCCTTAAGCTAGACTTAGGGAGAAGCTAAAACCTAGAACAACTACTGAAAGCAAGAAAGATGGGTCCCAGCAACAAGGCCTGATCAGGTACCCAAATACAATGAAATCTCTATGAACTGGAGAAATAGAGAAAACC
>NW_026729464.1:0-68680 GCF_030272615.1 Cryptomeria japonica | reverse complement strand
TAGATGATACTTCTGCAGAAAGTATGTGTTACAAGAGGGGCCTGCACTTGCAGAAAGGCACACTGCCTAGAGCATACTGCTCATTACAAAAGAGTCTCATTGACTATAGAGAGGCTACAACCTTCTCAAGATAAATGGACAACAATCCATAGAGTGAACTGTTGGAAATAGCATCTACCATGCCTGATTACAGTCCCGGTTAAGCTCAATGTTGGAGGACTAAATCCTCCTCTAAATCCAATTCGATCACCAATGATGGATCAACTCCTTTGTCTAAATCATATTACAATATTCACACATTACATTCCTTGATCATGACCTTTCCAATAACCATGATACTTTACAAAGAGTTTCTACCTCTTATTTATACAAACCTTAAGGCCTAAACCAATTAGGTCGGCCACCTAAAGATATTACAATAATATCATTACATAATTCCATTTACAATGATATGCCATGTCGGCTTAAGACCAAAACAATAATAACAAATCCATAAATCATCTCGAATCATCCCGGTAACATGTAGAGTACACGATAGCATGATACCGATCCATAACCTAGATAGGTACCAGACCTATTCTGGGTCCACCGTGCCAAAGCAATATCTTCAAGCATTTTAAGCATGATCAAAGAACATCTTCAGCATCCTGAAGTCCATGAAGAAGTTGCACCTACACCAATTATGCATCATGTCACAATTCCTCAATGAAAGCTCTGTCGGTAAAGCCTTAAACTAGTGTTGGTAAGGGTTTACCAAAGTGTATGATAACATCCAATTACCAAGCCAATACCAACTAACCAAAACATCTTCATGGAGCATATAACTCATAAAATCCAATATACTTCACTGATCCAAACATGTCGGAAGTGTCAACAGATAATCTCTTCTTTCGGTAACACTAGATCTTCTATCGGTAACCAAAACTTGTCTATCGGTAACCATCCATATCAGCTAGTGTTGACATCAATGACAAAATGTACATCAATGCAACACATAATCAATTCATCCATAATGCCAACAATCTCCCCCTTTTGGAATTAATGGCAACACTAGAGGTGAAAAACATCTAAGTACCAAGAGATTCCAAACAAGTCTCCCCCTGTGGAAGATAACCAACGATCAATAGCTCTCCCCCAGTGAATGATAATACATGTCTGACTGATGACAATCTTCATCAATCAAGTCTCTATTGGAGGGGCAGAAACCCCTAACCTGTATCTTAAATATTCAAATGATTCCTTAGACAACGGTTAAGTGAATATGTCTGCAATCTGTTCTTTAGTGTTCACATAAACCAATTTGACTTCCTTTGCTTCTACCTTGTCCTTCAGAAAGTTATACTTTATTGAA
The DNA here is from genome assembly GCF_030272615.1 of Cryptomeria japonica. Classification (NCBI taxonomy): domain Eukaryota; kingdom Viridiplantae; phylum Streptophyta; class Pinopsida; order Cupressales; family Cupressaceae; genus Cryptomeria; species Cryptomeria japonica. The sequence goes on along the minus strand of NW_026729464.1, from coordinate 67,329 downwards.
ATATGCTTAGTCTTAGAGTGAAATATTGGATTCTTAGACATGTCAATAACTACTAGTTCACTACATTTTACTCTGATATCCTTCAACATTTTCTTCATCCACAAAAATTGAGTGCAATTAGTTGTTGTTGCAACATACTCAGCTTTTGCAATAGATAAAGAAATGCATGATTGTTTTTTTCTTATACATGAAACCGGTTTCTTTCCAAGAAAGAAAGCTCCACCAGAAGTGCTCTTCCTATCTAACATCTTCAATTCTAGCTACAGGTTCAAATGTCTCACCATAATGAATTCCTTCCATTTTAGAATATCCTTTATAAACCAATCTAGCCTTGTTTCTTATAACTTGACCATCCTCATTCAGTTTATTTCTAAAAACCCATTTAGTTCCAATAACATTCTTATTTTTTGGTTGAGAAACTAAAGACCAAGTTTCTTTATTCTCTATTTGATCTAATTCATCTTCCATAGCCTTTAACAAATGTTTATCCTTACAAGCTTACATAACAGTTATTGGTTCAACTTGAGAAATAAGACATGCCTCTTCATTTTCCAGTTTTCTACTTGTCATAACTCCCTTGTCTCTATCTCCAATAATTTGATCTTCAGAATGATTTAATCTTACATACCTTGGTGTCTTTTGAACTTCAGGTTCACCACTCTTATCATCAGTCATAGGTGAATTTTTTCTGATTGTGCTGGTGTAATTGTCTTAGCTTCCTGTACCGGTTGAGGCATTATCGGTTCAGTTATGATCATTTCCACTGTCGGTTCCCTATCATATGATATAGAATGATTTCTGTATTGTTCATCTACTTTCACATTAGCACTTTCCACAATTTGCTATGATCTTTTGTTATAACATGTATATGCTTTGCTCTAATTTGAATAACCAAGAAATATCCCTTCATCACATCTAGGATAAAACTTTCCAATTGAATCATCTCTTTTGATATAGTATTTACTTCCAAAAAATTTAAAATATTTAACAGTAGGTGTGTATCCGAACCATAGTTCATAAGGGGTCTTACCGGTTTCACCTTTGATGTGAACTCTATTGAATGTGTAAATTGCCGTACTCATTGCTTCTCTCCAGTAGATGTGAAGAATTTTGGCTTCCATCATCATAGATCTAGTTGCATCCAAACTGGTTTTGTTCTTCCTTTCAACTACTCCATTTTGTTGAGGAGTCCTAGGTACAGATAGATGTCTCCTGATTCCATTTGTCTCACAATAACCGTTAAATTCATGAGAAGTGAATTCACCGCCATGATCTGATCTTAGAGATTTAATTTTCAATCCAATTTCTGTTTCAACCTTTGCTTTAAAGATCTTGAATTTCTCAAAGGCTTCAGACTTCTCCCTCAGAAAAGTCACCCAAATCATTCTAGAATACTCATCAATAATCTGCATGAAATACCTATCACCTTGAAAGCTTCTAGTCCTTGCTGGACCACATAAGTCAGTGTGAATCAAATCAAGTACATCACTAGATTTATGATGTATGCTCTTAAAATAACTTCTGACTTTCTTACCCAATTGGCATTCCTTACATACTAGATTATGAGGCTTCAAAATCTTAGGTATATCTCTAACTACCTTAGTTGAACTGATCTTAACAATGCAATCAAAATTAACATGAAACAACCTCTTATTACCAGTGTTCGAGTGAAAGATATTACTTCCTCTCTGAGTAACGATTGCAATTTTCAAACCAGTCTTGTTAATGATTTTGCATTTTCTATCTTTAAAATGAAGTTGTAAACCGTTATCAACTAATTGTCCAACACTCAAAATATTATGCTTCAAACCTTCTACATAATGGACATTATCATTATTATGCTTGCCATCCAAAGAAATAATACCTCTACCTTTGATCATACATGACTTTTCATCTCCAAATCTAACTTGACTACCATTGTATTCTTGCAGGGATAAAAATTTCCTTTTATCTCCAGTCATATGGTGTGAGTATCCACTATCAATTACCCATTCATCTATATCTTCAACTTTTGTTGCCAAGGCCTTCTCTTCATTTTTTATAGCCGGTTCTGGTTCATCTTCCTTCAAAGCATAGAACGCTCATTCCTTACCATTTCTAGATCCACTAGTAGAGTCTTTTGTTGGTTCATCTCCTTCCTCATTTGTTACTCCTTCATCATCTTCTATGTAGCATTCTTTACTCTTCTTGAATCTATATATGTTTGGGTTAGGCTTAAAACATTTCTTAAGTCTTTCTTCAAACCTTACATTCCTTTCAGGACATCTAGATGCAAAATGACCAATCTTATTACATGCAAAACATTTAAAAGGTGTTCCTTCATACTTACTTTCAGTTGGACCTTTAGGTATTCTTCTAGCAAATAAGGCTTCAAGTTGCTCAAATTCTTCATCTTCTTTCCTCATGTCTTCCAATTATTTTGTATATAGGGCTCTCCAATCATTCTTGCTGGTAGATATTGATGATGATGCATGAAAAGCAGGTTCAGACTTTACAACTCTAGAAGATCCAAATTCTTCAAGCTCAAAAGCAGATAATTTCCCAATCAGAATATCTCTGTTGACTGAAGTGTTTTCCATTGTTCTTAACTCATTAATTGCAGTTGCCTTCATCTTGTAAGCTGGTGGAAGGGCTCTCAAGACTTTGGAAACTATTTCATCTTCACTTAGAACTCCTCCACAATATTGAATTCCCATAACAATCTCATTTACTCTTTCGATAAACTTAGCTGATGATTTGTCATTCAATCCCATAATCTGCTGATCAGTAAGTGCACACAGGAGGGCTTCTCTAGCTCTGCAATCATTTTCAATATTCTTATCCAGATCTGCAGGAGTAGGATTTCAAGATGTCGGATCATAAGGTGTGTATCCTTTCTCAGTGATCTCCCAAATATCCTTACCAAGACATCTAAGATGAGTCTCTAGTCAAATTTTCAATATCCCATAATTTGTTCCATCAAGCTTAGGGATTTCTCTTTTGAAAATAGTTGTCCGTAGATTAGAAGTGTTAGTTGCCATAGGATCTACCTCAAGCAGTTAAGCTTCTGCAAAAGAGGACCAAAGCCTTGATACCAATTGTTAGGATAACCGATCAACAACTGAGAGAGGAGGTGAATCAGTTACATTAACAGGGTATAACTTTTAATCCACAATACAACCTTAAACAAATCAAGTATCGGTAAAGAAAAGACAGATGTCGATAGGAACAGATACCGGTAAACAATACAACTTAACAATTAACCCAATAATCAATGCAAAGCAACCATACCACATAACACCATGATTTGTACGTGGAAAACCCAGAAATGGAAAAACCACAGTGGGAAACCTACCCACAATCAGATGATACTTCTGCAAAAGTATGTGTTACAAGAGGGGCCTGCACTTGCAAGAAGGCACACTGCCTAGAGCATACTACTCATTACAAAAGATTCTAACTAACTAGAGAGAGGCTAAAACCTTCTCAAGATAAATGGACAACAATCCAATAGAATGAAATGTTGGAAATAGCATCGACCATGCCTGATTACAGTCTCGGTTAAGCTCAATGTCAGAGGACTAAATCCTCTTTTGAATCCAATTTGATCACCAATGATTGATCACCTCCTTTGTCTGAATGATATTACAAGATTCGCACATTAAATTCCTTGACCATGACCTTTTCAATAACCATGATACTTTACAAAGAGTTTCCACCTCTTATTTATACAAACCCTAAGGCCTAAACCAATTAGGTCAACCACCTAAAGATATTACAATAATATCATTACATAATTTCATTTACAATGATATGCCATGTCAGCTTAAGACCAAAACAATAATAACAAATCCATAAATCATCTCGAATCATCCTGGTAATGTGTAGAATACACGCTAGCATGATACCAGTCCATAACCTAGATAGGTACTGGACCTATTCTGGGTCCACCATGCCAAAGAAATGTCTTCAAGCATTTGAAGGATGATCTAAGAACATCTTTAGCATCCTAAAGTCCATGAAGAAGTTGCACCAACACAAATTATGCATCTTGTCACAATTCCTCAATGAAAGCTCTGTCGGTAAAGCCTTAAACTAGTGCTGGTAAGCGTTTACTAGAGTGTATGATAACATCCAATTACCAAGCCAATACCAACCAACCAAAACATTATCATGGAGCATATAACTCATGAGATCCAATATACTTCATTGATCCAAACATGTTGGAAGTGTGAACAGATAATCTCTTATGTCACTAACACTAGATCTTCTACCGGTAACCAAAACTTGTCTACCGATAACCATCCATATCAGCTAGTGTTGACATCAATGACAAAACATCAATGCAACACATAATCAATTCATCCATAATGCCAACAGGGATCACCTCAAAAGACCCCGTTGCAGCCATCCCATGAGAAAGAAAACAAAAAGAGGAATCCAAAAAGCAAACAAAACCCAGTCCAACCTCTGGAATGGAGAGGACCAAGCCCCCAAACCTTGTGCAAGGAAGCAACAATAGAGTGTCTCTCCCACAAGAAAATCTAGCCACAAGGGACAAAACATCACCATAGACACAAAGAGGATCAGAAGCAAAACCAACCCCATACCACTCCACGTGGGAAGAGAAGGTACAGCACGAGGTGAAAATTCCACCAAAACCATGTCGGCTGCACCCCTCACAGAACCTACCGCAAACTCCAAAAACCTTTGGACCCCACCAAAGGGGAATACCGTGCACAAGGCATAAGTAAGAACAAAAGCCATGGAGGGGCTTTCTCCCAAACCGTCTGCTGTCTCATCCGGATCTCCCTCATCCTCACCCTCGCCGCCCTCTTCGGTGGCACAAACCTCAGCACTCCTGCTTGCAAAGCTCCCGTTCCCTTTGCTTCACTATAGTTAATGCATGCCTTTATCATGACAAAACATTTAAAACTTGATCATTATTGTTGAAAGAAAGACATCGGTTTGAATGTTTGACACCTTGATTGCAGACCTGTGGTCAATTACTAAATGTGTTCTCATAGGATTGATGGATCATTTACATTAGTTACGTTTAAAATGAGAGAGAAAGAGAGGGTTGTATTTACATACAACTTACACCTTTTCAGATTTAAATTTTGATGAAGACAAACATCAAGGACCACTTTCTTGCTATCATAAAAACCAATCATACTACCTACCTTGTTAAGCCTACTAAAGAAACTTATAGGACATTATGCTAAAAACCTCAAAACAAAGGGGCTTTTCTAACATCTCTAACCTTCAGTACTGTCCTCCATTTTTGCATTTCCCATGGGGCTTCTTGTTTCCATATTGTTTCAATGACTCTGTAGCTCCAAACCTTCCATCTCCATGAACTTTGCTATCTAGTTCAGCTCTAGATTCACCACCACATTTGTCCAATTTAGAAGGAAATTTAGATTCATCACTGCTTTCTCCCTATGGTCCTGATATTCCATTTCATGATCGAGAAGAATAATTGGCAATTTTTTGATATCCTCTCCCTTTTTGTCAAAATGATGCAGAGAGTCTTGGAGCTTTGTTTGTTACACCTTCTTGAGTGACTTGTCCTACTCAACCCTACAACTACTCAATTCCTTCCTATGGCACTTTGCAGGGGTTATGATAATGAGACCTCCTAGGTCTAAACCCTCTTTACTTGCCTCCTAGGTATAGCCAATGGTTTCTGGACAATCAACTCCACTCCTTGAGGTGGCCACCTCAGTCACTCATACACTCCTCTCCTGGGCTCCAACCACTCCTACAAGGATCTTAACACACAATCACTTCCTATGGTTTCCTAATGCATCTACAAGGTGTCTTCAATGTATTTGGAGGTTTGAGGCTCACCAAATCCATCGCCTTGGCTTCCTAACCCTTCTAGGTCTCTATCGGCACCAAAATAGGCCTAATTGCATTAGCCCTCCCTATGAGGTTTTAGGGGTTTACTTTTTGAAAGTCCCAAACAAGCCTAGAAATAAATCATCGATTTGAGTACCCTTTTGGAAGTTACAAACAATACTAGAAAAGTGCATTTGGTTTATCTGTACAAGTGGATTTTCCAATGTTGCACTATTTTGAAGGGTTTTAGGCCTAACCAGTGAATTGGCAAGATGGGTCTAAAACTCTTCACCATTCAAATCTCATGCTCCAATAAATTTGGGAACCTTCAAGGGAAATCAAAGGGATTTCCATTCATGTGTCACTTGGTCCTGCACCAATCCCCATGTTCTCATAAATCACACCTTTCTTGTTGTCCTAACTCACCTACTCCCAGCAGTGAGCCTAGGGCTTCATTGTTTCTCCTGCTCCTGCACTTGCAACACCACACGCCCTATTATAAACCTATGTACAGACCCTAACCTAGCATTCTTAGTGATTTCAATAGGTTTCATCCAAGAATGCCTAGGTTAGAGCCATTTCTTGCTCTTAAACCCTACTTGCAAGGGTTTTGCTCCTAGTTGCAAAGAATGGAGGTAATCTCTACAACTTAGGACATTAAAACCTAAAAATAAAAATTTAAGAAGACAAATTAAATGAATACCCATAATTACAATGGACTTACACCATCTAGTCCGTACTGGACTATACAAAACAATGAAAATAAGAGTAAACTATCAAAAATCGGTGGAAACAAGGTTGCTTCACATACCAAAAACTTGCTCTTGCATTTCCAAACCTCCAACACATACAATGAAGTGAATTTTGGCTTATATGCTCTTGTTCCAGTTGGTTCAACCAACGTTTAATGCCTAAAACCAAAAATGCAACTTTTGCAAGAAATTGCAAAATGTTGCTCAGCAAATTTTGACAACTTTTGGCTCCAAGATGCAACTTTGAATTCTAATGCATTTTAAGACTCCTGAAGGTCCTCTAACACCCTAGAAGACCTAAACACAACACAATTGACCCCTAACACATGAATACATTCATCTGGAGTACTTTACCTGTGAACTACCTAAGCATCTCACTTCTCAGGTTGTCAGCATCCTGGACACAATTGACTCAAACCAAAACTTGGACTACTCAACCATGGCTCTACTGAGTCCTCAATGGTTGTTCCATTATGGTGCAATAGGTGATGTGATATCAATATGAGGAGATGAAATACAAGGCTCAAGAATGGGGTCACATGTGAGAATCCCCATATTCAAGTATCCAAAGTTCTCCTCAAAATCTGAACCATCACAAGAAGTGTGATCATCATGTATAGAATCATCAAATGTGAAATCATCATCATCAACAAAATCTGAAAAGGAGTATAACCGAGATGCATGATCAACCACCCCAGTCGCAATGATAGCTCTAGTCTCCAAGTCTCTAATGAAAACTGAGTCAGGTGTGAACTCCACAACCCTCTTAGTTGCGCCATGTGTGATTTGATAGATAGAAAGGAGATTGTTTGTCAAGTGGGGTACACACAACACATCATTGAAGGAGTTATCCCCAATGTCAATAGATCCTTTCCCAATCACATCCATGTATGTATGATTGCCCATCAAAATCTATGGCATGGTGCAAGGCTCAAAAGTAGAGAACATAGATTGCGAACATGCCATATGATGAGAAGCCCCTAAATCTAGAAGCCATCTCTCTGAATTATGACTAATAGTAGCACAGAGAGCTTTTCCTTTTCTTGTTCCAAAAGAGTGAGTCTTCCCACCTGTAGAAGTCATGAATGCTTGCCCTTTTCCTTTTGAATGTGAGGAAGTGGAAGTTGATGAATCATCCTTCTTGTAGACTTTAGGCAAATCAATGTTATGTTTTTTGATGATATGTGTAAGCTCATCAATCTTCTTAGAATGGCAACGATGCTCCTCATGACCAATCTTTTTACAATAAGCACAAGTAGGTCTCTCCCTCTTTGGTGAATTATCTCTCTTGGAAGAGGATGAATCTCCTTGTTGTGGAGAAGATGGTGCTTTTCCCTTAGGCTTTGATTGCCATTTCTTCTTGTTTGAGTTGTCCTTTCCTTGATTTCCTTTGTTCCCTTGATTTGCCACTAATGCTTGAGACTTAGAAGCCTTAAGAATGCCCATGCTTATCAACTTAGTTTGTTCCATCATCAACATTTCATTGAAAGCATCAAATGTAGGCATTTTGTAGCTTGAACCCATTGTCATCCTATGGGTTTGGAAACTAGAAACAAATGCTGCATATTCTTATGGAAGCTTGCCTATCAAGTTGAATATCAATTGAGTATCCTTCTTATCAATGCCACAATCTTTGAGTTGTGCCCTCAACTCATTTTCCTTAGTGACATAATCTTGTATAGTATCAAAGTTCTTGGGATCTAACATGGTGAGATCACTATCAATTTGATATCCCCTAATCTCATCAACTTGACCATACAAGTCTTGAAACTTTTGCCAAGCATCCTTGATTAGAGTACATTTCTCAATACGAAAAATGAGATCCTTTGATACATACTTTCTTAAGGTACCAATTGCCATGATATTTTTAGTGAGCCAATCCAAGTGACCAACTGGATCAACCTTAGGATCAGCGGGAGCAACAATAGTTTCATCAATGTAATGAGTGAGTCCTTTTTCCATAAGTTTACTCCATGCATCAATTTTCCAAGTAGCATAATTATGAGGAGTTAAGAGAGGAAACTTAGAAGAACCCATAGCAGAAAAAAGGAAGGAACACAAGAGAACAAAAGCACAAGATACAACCCCCCCCCAAATTCAATCAATCAAAGTACCCCCCCCAAAGTGATGATTTTGGCACTTTATACTTAGTGTGATTACAATGAGCCACTTGCAAAACAAGGCAAAGTGGACTTATGATGCAAATTTTACAACTTCTCAAATGAGATACAAGAGACTTCAATCAATAGTGCAATGAATCTAACTGAGATTCAAGCAAATATACAAGTACCAAGAGAGCCAAAAATGGCCAATATCTGAAAGTACAATTTCTACTTACAATGGCATCAATCTGATAGCATCATGTGAAAGTAGACGAAAAAATACGCACTTTCAAAAAAAAAACGGCACCTGAAAAGCAGGTCGTATGACCCTAAACGAAGCCTCTAAAGTTGCAAAAACTGGGATTACTCAGGTACAGTCACCAAAAATTGAATTTTCTGAAAAATCAATTCATCAAAATCAAAAAAATTCTTCACCACTATGGAGAGCATGAAATTCTAGCCCATTTCAAAAAAAATTGCACCCAAAAAGGAGCAAAAATGCGCAAGTTATGGCCATTTGAAGTTGAACTGCAAAATCAAAAAACTCAATGAGAGGGGCCTGCAAAATTTTTGAAAAATGATGACGTGGTGCTGATGTCAGCAATTCACTGTGTTAAATTTGACGGCTGTATGACCGTCGCAAAAACTTTGCCTCCCCACTGACTGGGCGTCCGTACTATAAGGACTGTTGACTGTGCAGGCCGTACCGTACGGATTTGCTCACTGGGCGGTGTGGGTCAGCTCTACATGGCAGATGACGTGGTGGATGACTGTGCGTATGGGTTTTACCCGCAGGCCAGTGGCGGACGCGGGGCCACCTGTTTTGGTGGTCGCCGACGGAGGGAGCGGCCGGAGTCGAGGGGCCGATGGAGTCTATGTCCCGGTCGGTGGGATGGGGCTGTGGTTGCCGAAGAGGAGAAGTGGTCCCGACGGCGGCGACGGGGATGGCGGGTATCGGCACAAGCAGTGGCTGGTACAGGCAGGGGCGGAGTGTGGCGAGGATGGGACGGTCAGTGCTGACAGCGATAGACGGGAGGATGAAAGCCAAGGTGGCCGATGAGAGGAAGGGGCCGCCACTAAGGACACCGGAGGTGGCAGCGGCACGGGCGATGTGGACCGGTGCTGCAGACCTGCAGGGTATGGCAGGTCACAGGGGGGGTCAAAATAGGCCAACTTTATAACCAAAATTCATGGAAACATCCTTCTAGACGCAATGGCAGGGTCGGATCTGGTCTAGGACGCCTCCAAAAGATGCTGCTCTTCAGATCTGCCTCTTGACATCGCAATAATGCCTCTTCAAGATGAATCAATGAAGCCCCAATGGCTCTGATACCATGTGAGATTTTGCCAAGATCAAGAGCTCAATGAAATGTACAAAATAGAGACACAATATAGGACAAGAATAAACTGTATTCTCATCAATAGAAAATGATCAATAATATCAATTTACATACAATGTAGATGAGCTTGCTTATATAGGCAAGGCTAGGGATATGTGAGCACACAAACATGACATGTGGCTCAATAAGAAACAAGGGTAGGTAGGAAATAGGTGTGGGTAGGTAGGAGAAATAATATAATAGTCCACATGAGGTGGATCACCCACTGAATGTGGAGTGTAACAACAAGATCAACACCATAAAAGGTGGAATTTCTCCTACACACACTATCCCAATGTGGCACAAACACCCAAGTGTCTCATACCCAAACTATTATGAAATGCATTTCCTAAGTAAACTTAAGTAAGTGTAACAATATCCAAGATGAATAATTATTTACACCAACACCTTATTCTTTTTTTTTCTTTTCCTTTTTTTTTTATGCCATATGGTTTCTTTATAATGGGCTCAATGTTGGACCTCCATCCCATTTTTTCCTTCAATCTCTCAAAGTATTCCAAATAGTAACATAATTTATCACAAGAAATCTCACAGAAAGCACACAATTTGGCTAAAATTTTTCTAAGAAGTCTACCAGAAATAGATTGTATGTTTTTTTATAATTAGAGACTCATAATTTGAATTACTATTGGACTTGGATTAATCTACTAATAATTTTTTAGTATTAACATTTCTTTAGTTGAAAATTAAATTTAAAATGTAATTAAAATACAAACATTACATTGAAAACTTTTCGCTTCACTTGTTGATCAACATTAGTCAATTTTTAGTCTCTAATTAAAATAGTTGATAAATTTTAATAAATGATGGGTATGTACTTGTTTCTAATTTGGTATTTACTGTTTTGGTCATCTACCATGTTGGGTGAATGCATTTTCCTAAATTGTGTCATATTAAAAAAACTCTAATTTACACCCATTAGGCATGACATGCAATGCGTTCGAAGCTTGATCTCTTTGCATTATATAATTTTTAAAAGCTAATCTTTGTTCATATTTTGATTGATGTTTTTTACTCTATTTTGATTAGTTGTTGTTAGTTAGAGTATTATAGTTGAAGGACTGAACTAAGTAGGAGAATACCACATAGTTTGTAAGCGATTTGTAATAGGAAACTAGTAATATTCATCACGTGATAACAATTGCAAGCTCAAGAAGACGAACAAGGCATTGACTTAAAACCACTAGTCATTTTATTGTTGGGGAGAAGGAGAATATAATTTTAAAATTTTACATGTTTTATCGTTCAGCTAGGTAATTGAAGATTTTTGAGAGAGATGAAATTGTTATTATTAGGTTTCTAATGTTTTCAAATTTTGATTTCCTAGAACTTTTGAATGTCGAAGAAGAAAGATTCATTAAATCTTGATTACTTTTCCCAAATGAAAATGTTTTGTTGCACACCTAAATTATTTTTTAAGTTAACTACAAAGGTGACTTGTTTTTCTATAGGTAAGATATGCTTATAACTTTAAGTGCTTAAAGGGAAGTACAAATTATATAATTTGAACTATGACTCTAAACTTTTATTTGAAATGAGGTGGGTTTTGTTGTTCACTAGTTTCAGCAAATAATTTTTTTCAATTCAGTTTATTCGGGGCTTTGGTTGATATGATAATTTCAATGTGTTGTGGTGTGTTTAATATGTTTAGTTAAGTGTTTAGAACATTATGTAGATAGTGAATTTGTTATTTAATAGGCAAGGAATTTTTGGAAGCTTGGTCCAAGGTTTATTAAGAAAGATTTTTTATTTTTTGATTATTTCTTCCTATTTCAATCTTTTTTATAATTTGTTTGTTCTAATGAATTTTAGTTATCGCTCATAGTTAAGTATAATTGTGATTTGTCTCATTATATAGCTAGGAAATGGCTCCAATGTTTTCATACTTAGGGAAGTAGGATATCTAATATTCAAGCTATAGCCCAATACATAGATTTGATCCTAGTGGAGATAAAGACTTGCATTGTAATTTCTTTTTTGTTGAATTTTGTGCAAGTAGGATGATATGATTTTTTTTTTCCATACTAGCTATGTGATGTCACTGAATCTTGATCCCTAGGCACTTAAAAATATTTTTCATACAAGATTTGTGACATTTCTATTTTTTCTTGCTTTGTTAATGATTTCTTGTTATGAAAATTTCAATCTTCTTGTGGAAATATTTATGAACTCTTTTAGTTTTGAGGCCAGATACCCATGTAGTATTATTACTGCTTAGTAATTGTTTAAGATGGTGATTTGCAATTTAATCTCATTTCTTGCTTCAATACTGTAAATAGCAAAATATGTAAGAAAAAACATAACGTGCTATAGAAAATTGACAATGTTTGTGGAAAAGTAAATTTATTACATTAGTTGAATTTATAACACATAAGGTATTAAATGTATTTCAATCGTGTTCTCTCAATACTAAGGCATGTTTAGTAAGAGAAACTTGTTGATATTTATATTATATCATTCTTAGTCCCATTTTGATATGCTTACCATTTGTGAAGTGTAAATTTGATTTGATTTCTAAATTGTAATTATTTTGTGGAAAGCTAAAGTATTAGGTATCTATTCTCCAATAATCAATTTTATGTATTAAACTTTTTCAAATGGGGTTGCTTATTATTATGTCTTTTAAAACATGTACAGATTTTCAAACCAATTATTTTTGAAATTTTATCTCTAATGTACAATGATTAATGTATATATGATTGTGTATTTTAAAACATGTTTATTTTTTTAAACCAACTATATTTAAAAAAATCATTTTGTAGGTTTAATATTCAATACTTAACGTGGAGTTGTCTGTCAATCTTTCATTTATTTTACAAATGGGAAATATATATGATGTTTCTTAACTTGAATTTTTTTATATTGTTTGTTTATTCAAACTAAAGCACTTCCTTTTTATTTATTTAAATGACTCTCGATAGTAATTTGTATTTATTCCAATTTATTTATGTGTTTCTATTTGTAATATCTACTGCACCTTACATTATCCTAACTTCTAATAAATTTGTAAACTAATTCCTATTTCCAATATTTGATTTATTTAATTTGGACATTATTGTATTTCTTAAATACCTTTTGTTTACACTTAAATATGTGATTCGATTTAAATATTTTACTTCTAGATGTGACCATGTAGATTATTTATTCAATATTAAAATATGAAATTAATTATTTGATTCATTGTTAAAAGATTAAATTCATACTTACTATTTATAATTCATATTAGAAAACAAAAAAATGTTATGATAATTAGGACAAAGAATAATTAGTGCACAAAAATATTTGTCCTTATCAATAATCAAAGATTGTAAAAAATCTCAACAATTTTCTCCTCCATAATTAACATTTTTATTAGTTTTTTTAGGTCATTACAAATCCTCAACAACAAATTCAAATAATTGATTTCAAGTAGTGATTTAGAAGTCAATGCTTCATTACCATCGATTGGCACAAATGTGTTTGTGAAATGGAGTGGGTTTAATGAAATAGACATCAAAAATTTTGCACATTCTCTTTCGCTTAGTTGTAGTTAGATTGTTGAACAAGTAGAAGTAACAAGATCTTGTACATGTGATATCAAAGAGTTTGAATTCAGGGAAATGGAATAAATTGTAATTAAGTTTCATGTAACATGCATGGAATTATTTGGATTTGGTAGTTTCCTACGGGAAATGTATTGTGATGATTATTATTGAGAGGGCAATGCTCCTATTATCCGTTGTGCATTTCAAAACCATATGAATCATACGTAGTATGGTATTATTGTAGTTCCCTATGTGGTTTACCAAGAATTGAACTTGTATGACCCCTTTCACATAAATAAATTGTTGGAAGTTGTTTAACTTATTTCATCAAAGTCTTACATTGTTTTCTCTTATGTTTCATCAAGAGATGTTATAAGTTAACTTTATATAACTTTTTTTTAGTCATAATACAAGTTTCTCAATCTATACTTTAAACCCTTTCACATTAAATTTCTCGCTTTAACCCTATGTTGTGTGCAATAGAATGAGACATTTCAGTTGTTTCTATAATATGGATGATTTAAATAACACACCCATTATTTATTCTAACTAAATTCAAACAAATATTGTAATTAATTTTTTCAATCATAATACAAGTTTAATGATCTATACTTTACACCCTTTCACTTTAAAGTTATCACTTTAATCTTATTTTGGTGTGTAGTAAAAATAAAAATTTGAGTTTCTTTTATAATATGGATGATTTGAATTATAAACCCATCATTTATTCTAATTCTCAAGCTTATTCAATAACTGAATGTCAATTATTGTGATTGAAGAGTTCATTTAATTTATGAAAAATGTTGAAGATTCCTACCTTAATAGTTTAAAGCTACCTTTAACCAAGTCTCCTATTTTATTGTGATATTATTTTCACTATCTTTGGCACTTTTTCTTTAACCATGAGATCAACTTTATCTCAACCAAAAAATTCCAGCATATAATTCCAAAATAATTGTTGGGTACATGTATGTCTTTCTATATTTACATCATCTTTACCATTGCAACTTAAATTTTTCCAATTGCCTTAGATAATCATTAATTGTAAGAAAATATTTTATGTTACATATGCATTTAAGCATTCTTGTAAGTAATGAATTTTTTTCTAGATTACGCTTATGTCTATCATATTTATTAATATGGCTATAAATTTGTCATGATTACTCTATCCATTTTATAGAAAAATAAAGTTGTCCTGGTTACTTTTAGGGAAGGACGATATCAAGGATTTCTTTATCGCTACTTATGAAGTTGACCGTTGTAATTCAAAATTTGGGGCCAAAATGCTTGGACAGGTCCATTAGGTGCTATAGTCAAAGGAAAGGGGCTCTAGACACCCTTTTAGAAAAAAATGTAGGCTAGAAGAGAGGTCGTGAGAAGGGGATTCCACCTAGTTTTTGGAAAAGGTCCCTAAACTAAGCACAATCGGCTATTAACTAGATATAACCACCAAAGTGGGTCTAATGTGAGCGATAAAAAAGGTGTACAATCTACTACACTACACTATCAAGTGACTCATCCCCATCAATCAATTGAATAAATAAATTAAGAATTCAATATTTTATGAGTAATGTTTCACTTATTTGCCTTGACCTAATAAAACAAGAAAAAAAAAAACTTGTTTGGATTACACAATGTGTAGGCCTGTGAAGTTCAATTGATGGAAGAAACACTAAATGATCTGCGTACAACTTATGAAAATTTGGTTTTCTAAATTACACTTTCCTATGAGAAAATCATGCTGATGAGTAGTATGGAAAAGGAAGTTCTCCTTACATTGAACTTGTGTTTAAGATTTACTTGAATAACATGTAACAAACTTATGCTTCAAAACTATGTATATAGTATATAATATTATAATAGTTTTAAGGTTTCCATTTAGCATGAATAGTTGTAGCTACAATTGTTTTTGATGAAGATAAACTGGTTTTATAGGGACCTGAAACCCAGAGTATTACAGACCAAGGCCAGCAGCCAATTAGACAGTAAAACTAAGACAAACAGGGGACAAACCCCACACAGATCGAAAGCCAAAAAACCAAAATAGCTGAACCAAAAAATAGGGAAAAGCAATCAACTAAGAGAGTGCATCAATTCAGTTTTTTTCTGAATAATCCTCTTATTAATTTTTTCCAAATCCTCCATGATGAATCTGGAGGTTCCGGAGTCCTGGCTTTGGCTCCTTGTTCTAGTGCAAGGACCTGAGAGAGTCTTCCCACCAACAACACTCTATCCACCCTCTAAGGCATTCTTTTTTCTACTTTTCCCCCAAGGGAGGGTCACTGGCGATAGTCCTAGTTCTATAATCAGTCATAATGAAATTAATTTTTTTCAAACCATCAGCACTATTGTTCATCACCTGACTACTGATTTCCACCAGATTGTTTAGGTTTTCCTTGATCTCACTCACATCCTCTTCTAGCTTCTCAAGTTTGCACTCATGGTCAACCTTCATAGTTTCCACATCCTGATAAATTTTCCGGATCATACTCATGATCTTCTCAGTTTTACTGGGCCCACAGAATTTTGTGAAAGTCTCGACAATTCCTTTAATCCCATCTTTTAGGGATCCAATATCCTTATCCACCCACTTCCATTAGTTCTCCCGACTTCTGGTAGTCTCCAAAAGCAGATTTCCCAGCACCCTCTCCTCCTTTTTATCACTTTTATTTTCCTTATTCACAAACCCCTATTTTTCATCATCCACATTGATAGGGATGTCCAACCTAATCTCGTGGTCTAGGACCTTGGATTCACTATATTTGGTTAATATTGTTATCTTTTTGGTGGGTGGTTCCAGGTCTTGCATTTTCCTGCTACCAGATTTGAACTTACTTTCTGCTCCCCTTCTTTCTTTGGTCTATACTCAGGGTCCTTCGTATCCTTGATATCACGCCAATCCATGGCAGTACCACTATCATCCTCATCCATCTTCGTGTCAGAGACCAACTGCACATCAGGGTTAGAGGAGGAAATGTGGGTTCTATCCTTGGGGGAGGGTTTCACTTCATGATCTTGGGCATATTCCATAATCAACAAGATAAGGCCTTCATGAATCACAGGGTTATCCTTGTTTTCAAAATGTTTAACTAAACTATTCTCCAAGGATGAAACCAAATAAAAAGGTATGGAAATAAATCTACGATGCCTAAAATGATTTAAGATATTAAAATGGTGTGATAAAATGCTAGCATATCTACCATCCAAGGTGATGTACCTCATGATGAATTATGTCATATTAGCCTAGAGGGAGATCATCTCTTTCCTATTATAGCCACCATCTGCCATTTTCGTAACCCTTTGTCTTTCCTTTTCCTTATCATAAAAGGATCAATAGCCTCCTCACCCAACTTCTTGTCTCTATAGAATTTTATGCCTTTCATATCTAGACCAGTAACAGTGGCAGCCAGGTTTTCATTGACTTGAAACTCCGCACCAAAGACAGACAGCACACCCTTCTTCCAACCTTTAACAAAGCTTTCTGTAACAATGGCAGAATGAAAATGCAGTCTCTCCAAAAAGGGCACCATCCCACTATCAGAAATTTCCTCCCGAGCCTCCTTATTCTTCTGCCACTTATCATAGGTTGTGGGTTCAAATCTATTCTTTTCACCTCTCATTCTCTAGCTTGAGCAAATTAGACAACAAGGCTCCAAAAAAACTAGGAGGAAAGCATACCAGAAATAGGGAAAACTGAAAGTTCTTAAACTTCTCAAAGTGGTAATAATTCAAACTACCACCCCAACGGTTCCCATTCCATCATAATCTTTCATTATTAACTTCATTGGAAAGGCCGAAGATCTTGACATCATTTCTTGCAAGGTCGCATAGAGTTTTCAGGAAATTTTCCTCTCCTCTCCACCATTTAACCACAACGTTACCCACCTCCAAGTTGGCCAAATGATCTGCAAGTTTTTTCCTTCTTGAAAAATGTGCGATATCTTGAAATACTGCAGGTCGGCTATCATTTCAAGGCAATCCTTGATTAAGTTTGAAATAGTCCACATAGGCACCGTACATCCCTTAGTGCATTTGACAATGTTAAGCGAGTCACTTTCTAGCCAGACCCGTTTGAACCCCTCCTTGCTCGCCATGCATAGTCCTATGTAGGAGGCATTGGCCTCCACAAAATCATTAGTTGTGGTGCCCAAAAGGGAGCACCACCGTAGAGACTAGAGAAGCCAAATGGTTCCTCGCCACTCCCCCATAGCCAGTCATCCCAGGATTTCCTTTGGCCACCCCGTCGATATTAATTTTGATCCACCCTGGAAGGGACGGATTCCAAGAAACATTCTCTTTGGTATGTTTAATTTTATAAATAGAGATCGATATATTCCAGCATATCTACCACCGCTTGATAGTATCCCATTACTCCTGGCTAGACTCAAGAGTCCAGGATCATTTTTCCCACTAGGATAGTAATTAAGAAAATTATCCTTAATAGCATTCCTTATTCTAATAGCCACCACAAGAGCAATGGACTCCATATCTTTGAAAACCTTATTATTTATTTACTTCCACAAACCCTAAGCAATATGAGGTAGGGATAAGTTCCATAGAATACCAATCACATGGTTGTCATAAGGGCACTTCCATTGGAACCAAAAGTTCTGAATAGAATCAGGGGGGGACCCAAATAATATTCCACGGGTTGAAAAAGAAGGCCTAGATGTCCCTAGCATAGGAGCAATGTAAGAGCAGATGATCAACATTTTTTGCTTCTTCTTTACATAAAAAACATCTATTACTAATGGGGATCCCACGTTTATAGAGATTATCAATGGTAGAGATCTTATTTTGCATGAATAACTAGAAGAATATATTAACTTTAGGAATTGAGAGTTTATTCCAAGCTCTAGCCCAAAAGGGGGGGGGGGGAAAGACTTGGTGATGATTCAGAAAGCATCTGTCACCAAAAAATGCCCCGAGGTAGAACCATTCCATATAGCCACATCTTCCACCAGAGGATGGAATGATGATCAGGTTCAGCCAAGAGTACAAAGCAGCCAAAGAAGCATCCAAGGTTCTAAGGTCCACCCAAACTCCATTACTCATATAATCTGCAACCCAAGTTGCAATGAGATTAATGCATTTCTCTTTGAATTATGAAGCCCACACTGAATTAGACAAAGGCCCCTCTCCTGTCCACCAATCATCCCAAAACCTTATATTTCTACCATTTTCTAGAACCCATCGGCTTCCCTGAGAAATAATGAAAGAGGATCTGAAGAAATTATTCCAAATATGAGAGACAGAAGTCGGGAGGGAATAATTTTCCAACATTCTTTGGAAATCATGAATTTGGTATTAGTCCTTGAAAATATCGATCAATTCATTGTTCTCCTTTAAACATCTCCATAGCTACTTAGCCATTAAAGCTCTATTAAAGTCTCTTAGATGTCTGATATCCAGGCCTCCTCTATTTCTAGGCAAACAAACCTGATCCCAGGTGAACAAATGAAGCCTACTCTTGGATTTAGAACCTGACCAAAGCAATTTCTTTTGTATACTTTCATTCTATCAGCAAATTTGGCCAGGATTTTAAATAGACTCATAGCATACACGGGAAGGTTCTGAAGAAAAGCCTTAATTAATTGAAGTTTACCCGCTTGGCTTAACAAAGCTCCTTTCCAACCAGCCAGCTTCATTTGAAATCTATCAATCAGACTAGACCAGAAGGAGTCCGAGGTAGGTCCCACACACAAGGGCAGACCCAAATATGAATAAGGGAGAACACCCATTTTGCAGCCCAAAATATTGGCAATCTTCATTTTTCTATTCTCAGAAGTATTCATGAAGAAAATGGAGCTTTTAGACAGACTGACTTTTTTCCCCGATCCTTTCTCATAAGTATCTAGGATTGCTTTAATAGTATTTGCTTCTTTAATCAAACTTTCCCCCATCAGTAGTGTATCATCAACAAATTGATGGTGGGAGCAAATAGTAGCTTGGGAAGAAGGTTGTAAACCCCTCAAATTGCTCTTCCTAACATCTCTCTGGATAGTTTTTTCGAAAGCTTCACTCATCAGAATAAAGAGAAACGGGGAGAGAGGATCCCCTTGTCTAATACCCCATGATGCCAAAAACAAACAGACATCGAACCATTGACCAAAACCTAAAATTTGGGAGTGCTAACACACTGATTGACAAGCTAGATGAAATGGTTACTAAAACCAAAGGATTGAAGCACTTTAAACAAAAAAATCCAATTGACCTGATCATAAGATTTGAGAAGATCCAACTTCAACAAGAAGCCCAATTTCTTAAAGAATGGATATTCTCATGGACAACAATAATAGAATCCAAAATCTGTCTACCAGGTACGAAACCATTCTGATGCTTCGAAATCAAAGAATGCAGCAAATTTTTAAGCCTAAACACAATGATCTTGGTAAAGATTTTATAGATCGAGTTACATAAACTAATGGGTCTAAAGTCCTGAAAGGAATAGGCATCAGGTTTCTTAGGGATCAGGACAAAAAAAGGTAGCATTCAGTTCCTTAAGAAGAGATCAGGAACCAAAGAACTCTCTAGCAGCATCCACAACATTCGAACCAATAATCTGCCAAAAAGTTTGAAAAACATAGGGAAACCATCAGGGCCAAGAACTTTATTACCTTCACAGGAAAAGTCTGCAGCTCTAACCTCATCATGAGATGGGACTATGGTTAGCTCCTTATTCATGTCTTGGGAAACAGTACATCTAAACTTCGACAGGATCTCATCTTGAGCGTTAACATCCTGACAGCCATCATCCGAAAGAAGAGTGGAAAAATATATAATGGCTTCCTAGTTTAACTCCTCATGCTTATCAATCCAGCCATGATCCACTAAAATTTTATTGATTTTGTTTGAGGCCCTATGTTTGAGGATAGTCATATGAAAAAACTTCATGTTTTTGTGACCAGATTTGAGCCATAAATCTTTGGACCTTTGATTCCAGAATTCCTCCTCCTTAGAGATGATATCATGAATCTTGGTAAGTAACTCAACTTCTTTATCCATAACCATAGGATCATACCCCACATCTTGAATCTGAGACTGTACATCATCCAAATCTTTCTTAAGGTTTTCTTTTATCTGAAAAATATTGTTGAAGGAAACTTTATTCCAAAGTTGGATATTGGAAATAATATTGGCTAGTTTATTAGCCACTCTAAACATTGCAGTTCCCTGAATGTCAACATTCCACCATTTAGAAATATTGTCATAAATATCCAGAGCTAAAAGCCACATCTTCTCAAACCTTAAGGGGAAGGCCTTCCTCCCAGTCAAAGGGGATATAATCAGAAAAATCGGGAAATGATTAGACCCAATTCTGGACAACACATTTAATCTACAAGAAGCATTATGAATCCACTCAAGAGAAATAATACATCTATCTAGTCTGACTTGGATGAGGCCCCCCCCACTTCTTCTGTTGGAACAAGTGAATTTAGCTCCAAGGAGATTAATGTCTAACAAACACAGAGAGTTAATCATATCCACCAAGTCCTCCCTACTTTCTTCCAAAACAAGCATCCCATCAGCCTTTTCCATACTAGATAATGGGGTATTAAAATCCCCCAATAAAATCCATTTCCCATTTGGGAAAGCCATTCTAGCATTAATAATACAGGACCCGAGCATTTTTATAGCGTTTTTCCCATTTGGACCATAGATATTAGAAATGATCCAAGATGATCCATCAGATAGACTAGTAAATCTAGTGGCAATGTGATTAGGAGAAGTAAAGACAACCTTACCCAAAAGCCATCTAGGATTGCACAAAGTGGCAGTACCACCATAAGCCACATTAGCATTAGCACAACTAGTTCCACAATCTCTAAAAATAACCAATTTGATCTTTTCCACTCTACAACCAGGCATTTTGGTTTCTTGAACAAGAATATATCTAGCTTGTGATCTCTAACTAGGTTGGATAGAAGATCATGTTTGTGGGAATGATTCAATCCCCTAATATTCCATGAAATGACTTTCATTTGACTAGATGGGGGGAACCAATCCCCATGTCTTGTAGTGTTATTTGGACTCCATAAACAATGGAATACTAACTATTGTTGTCTCTACTAATCACATTGGGAGGCCTCCCCACTACCCTCAAATTAGATCCACAATCCGCCTTTTGTTTGTTTCTAGTCTTAACACCACTAGAAACCAGTGTTAATAAATGACCATTTGGGGAGTTCCTTTTTTTGTGCTTAGTTTTTACCTCAATAAACAGATTTGGATTATCATCATCCTGGGTCACATCGTCAGTAATGTTTGAATCCAATAAATTCCCAACATCAACAACAAGGTGGATGCAAGGATCCTTAACCCTATGAACCTCCGTCATAGACTTATCCCCATTAGAAATCTCCTCAGGCTTCAAACTTCCCCCTGCATCCCCCCCCCTCATTCAAGGGATCTAGGTTTGAAGGATTTGAATCTGGACCAACCTGAACACATGGGATATTATTCATTCCATCCATACATGGAGTGGGATCTAAGGACGGAGACTCCACCAAATCCACCCCCTTTGTCTCATTTTTCTTCTTCCAACTCCTCTTAGGCATAGGCTTAGAAGGGCATTCCCTGGCCCAATGACCAACTTTTTTACAATGGAAACAAGTAAAGGGAATAGATTCATACTTGACTTTCTAAACCCATTTGCCCAGCTTAGAGAAGGGGCCAATCTCCTTTGGCAAATTAGCAGATTGTTTAACATTCACACAGATTCTAGCATACACTAGACGCGTCTTCGCAGAGGTCACTGGGTCAACTGAAAGGAGCTCACCAAAGCATCCAACAATCCCAGCAAAGATTTCTTCACCCTAGAACTCCATAGGAAAATTTGGTAGCCGCACCCAAATAGGGGCCTCATTACATTCCCATTCCTTTGGGTTAAAGCCTAGTTCCCATTTCTTGAGAGCCAACGATGATTTGCCTAACATCCAGGGACCACCCGCTAAGAAAGATCGAAGGTCCTCCTCACAGGCAAAGGAGAAGGAGAAAAAACCATTAGACATGGAAACCACATCAATTTGTCCCTTTCCCTTCCATTTACGAGACACCGAATCCCTAACAGCTTCAATATTAGGTCGAGGGCCAATAAACTTGCCAACCAGGACAGGGGCCAGATTAGCCATATTCTTTTCCACGATACAATCTGGAATAGAAATTGAACAAGAGCCAAACTTCAAGTCCACTTTATGGGGAAGAGGCGCAATAGCCTTGCATTTGAGGTTTGACCCAAATAAAGTAGACCATTTTCTGTTGCAGTCTAGAGATCCCGGTTTCCTAAGATTCTCCACAAACTTTCTGGGACCCTCCCCACCACAAGGTAAAACAGTAAAGTCAGTTTTTTCTTTTGTTGGTACCGGCAAGGTGTCCCCATCCCAAAACCCGTTGAGACTGCCATCAGAAGCTTTAGGTTTTGTTTCTCCCATGGATTACATCACGTGGGAGCCTCCGAAACCTTCATCACCCAATCTTCCCGCTCCTGCTCCTGCTCCATTCGAATTCAAACCAGTCACTCCAGTTGTTCCCGCCATTCCCACCTCTCTAGCTGCTTACATTAATAAAATATAATAACTTTATTTTTTATATTTCAAGTTTTTGTTCTTTTCTTGAGTTGCTTCCTATTTTAAATTTCTATTACTGTTCTCCAACAATTAGTGATAGATGTATTTACAAGTGATCATACCTACTAGCAATAATTAATTAATTGCAAATTACGTCCCACATTTCATTTGAATTACTTACAATTGTTGGCACATAATAAAAGTTCTAACTAATATTTTTACTACACCAATAATAGGAGCTAAATTTTAAAAAAAATTATGGATTTGCTCCTCCTTATCTCAGTCAGTGGTTTCCAAGAACACTCTCCCTCTTCACCAGGGTTTAATTCTAAGACTTTATAAGTTTCATTTGGCTTCAACCTTACCTAGTGGGGCCCGTATGACCTCCTCTGGTCCTCTGTCTTCAAGTAGCTTCTTTATAGTGGTTATGTAAGAGGTCCAGGCCTATCTTGCTTTAATCAATCATAACTAAACCAATAATAGGAACTATATGTTTATATCAATAATTATTACCATTTTACATAAATTCATTATAATTTTTTAGCTTAGTAATAACTAAAAAATCTTTAATTCACTCATTCTAATCCACATTTATATTTATGTTTGTAAAAATAAATGTTATTTTTAGATTATTGGCATTTTACAAGTCGTATAGAATATTGCTCATATTTTGTATCCCTTTTTACTCACCACCATTCATTCTTTCTAATTATGTAGAGTGTAAACTTCCATAAGACATTATCTTGTTGTAAAACATCAAAACAAGAAAATTGACATGTATTATTCAAAAAATATGTATAACCTATCTAAATGTATTACACTTCAAAAAATTAATTCATCTTGGAAACAACTATGTTGTATCTTCAACATTAATTATACATGGTTAAATAGGTATTATTGTTTCAACTTCATTTGCAATGTCTGCTTCATAAGGTAAAGTTTTATAGTTTACATTCATTGCGTAATAGTTTTCATATGTATTTCAATTTTTATAGGAATAATTTACTATCCCGCGGAAATGAATTATTTGATTGAAAATGCAATCAAGATGATCGGTGATGGAAACCTAAAGTTGCAACCACATTTGCAAGTATTAAGTATGGCAAGTTTGGGGATGACCATCGATCAACAAATTGATTTTAAAATAGACCTCTCTATTGGATTTCACAAGCAAAAGGATACACTTAGAAAAAAAATACAATGATTCCATAAAGTCAATACAAATCCCTAAGGGATCTACACTTCTACCCATCAAATATAGTTGCCATATTATTCGCAATTCAAGGTGAGCCACAATGTTTGATTGATTTTCTAACAATTGTCGATCAATTTTGTGTAAATTAGCAAATTCTTGGACCCACTATGTAAAACTTGTTGCAATTTTAGCCCTCCAAACTAGTTTATATACACAAGGACATGAGATTTTAAGCTCACAAAGATTTTAAAAATTATAAAGAAAGTGACAAATGATACAAGGTTAACACTTGACTTGAATTAGTTAGATATTTTTTCACATTTTTTTAGAAAATCCTAATCTAGAGTTGGGTTAATGAATAATAGATGTGTAGGAAGATATAAAACTGAATTAATGGAGTTCTCTTATAAATATCTCAAATACTTCATCAATAAATGTAAACACAAATATCCAAACATAGACATGTTTTTTAAAACATAAAACACCACAATCAAAATATGTGATTTCAACATATAAAATCACAAAATTTGACATCAACCTAGATAAAATGGAGCGAAAAGGATCTTTTTTATATCATGTGTCATGTGAGATGTGTCTATCTTAAAACCACGCATGATCTGAGTCCATCCTTAATTACTTTCCACACCTTGACATAAACAACATTTCTGTCGGTTTATTTATAGCTTGTTCTTACCCAAGTTACAAATGCCCCTTTGAAAAATGTTCACTTTTACATTCAAGAAAATTAGGAAATCCCTGTCAAACTTTTTGATACCAGTTTTATACCTAAACAAGATCTTAACACACAAATTTATGATCTTTCCTTTTAAATATTAAAATGTTAGAAAATGCGCAGTTTGCATTGATACAAAGAAATAGCGGTCATGGGTTTTGCTAATTTGAAAGTTAGGAACCCCTGGCCAGACAATCTGAGTGTGGCGATGGAAATTCACGAGATACATGATGTGAAGGCGGCTGAAAAAATATATTGCAATCTGTGTGGGGGAGCTTGACACCTTCTGATTATAGTCTTTGAATAAATACTGTAGTATTAATCTAGTGTCTGAACGTTAGGTTTGAAAACAACAACGCGGGAAGAACAAGGGAAGTCAAAGCCTTATATGCCCAATTCTCGTCAACAAGAAGAAGTTCAGGTTGGAAGATTGAAATTCTACTTTGTCTGCTATTGTAGTGCGTGATTGTCTGCTATTGTAGTGCGTGATTTTCTATTTATAAGGTGCTCGTCTTAAACCTTGTATTCATCCTCGAACGCTTTGTCTGGCCGATCATTGTTTGACATCCCAGAAATCAGACACAATTATTTGATTGATTCCTTAATTTCTATCAGTCAATCAATGGCCGTATTTCCATTGCCCCAGCTTGAAGATAATGCTGTATTATTACCCAGTTCCCAAACTAACTCAACGTAGCCTCAGCTATGTGACGTATGGAGAGATATACAAGGTGCCCATAATTGGAATGGTTTGCTTGATCCCATGGTGCCCAATTTGAAAGCTGAAGCTCTCAGATATGGGAATTTGGCACAGCTTTGTTACGACGCATTTGATGGCAAAAGCTACTCCAAAAACTACGGCACATGTTATCACAGTAAAAGAGATCTGTTCAATAAGATGGGCATGTCTGAAAGTGGCTACCAAGTCACTAAATATGTTTACGCCAATACTAATCTGTTAAATCAAGTTTTTGGTGAGAAACCAAAAGACCAAGGTGTTTGGTTGGGTTTTATTGCAGTTTGCACGGATCCAAATGAGATAAGAAGGCTTGGACGACGAGACATAGTGATTGCATGGAGAGGAACTCAGACTGCTGAAGAATGGATAGAAGACCTGAGAGATATTCTTGTACCTACAAGATTATCCTATAGATGCAAGAGGACAGGCAAAAACCAAGAGCATCATTTCGCGGATGGAGTACTAATTGAGAGAGGATTCCTGAGCTGCTATACTTCAACTGTCCGTCACCGTCAAGGCGCTGCAGGAGCCACTGTGAACATCAGCACCAGAGATTTGGTAGTCTCAGAGATAGAACGATTGATTCAAGTTTATGAAAAAGAGATGGACAATTTAAGCATAACATTTACGGGACACAGCTTAGGAGCTGCTCTTGCAACCTTGAGCGCTTATGATATCAAACAAATGCTTTGCACCAAGCATAATTTTCATCAAATTCCCGTCACCGTCTTCGCTTTTGCCTCTCCCCGGGTGGGAAATCTTGCGTTTGCTAAACGGGTGGAGGAGATTGGAGTGAAAGTGCTGAGGTTTGTGAACAAGCGTGACCTGGTTCCCAAAGTGCCCGGAGTTTGTATGAACGAGAACGTGGGATGCCTCAGCAAATTGCTGCATTGGCTTCCGTGGACATACTTTCATGTTGGCTTCGAGCTTCCTTTACACAACAATTCTCCATTCATTCAGCACACCCATAATCTTGCCTACTTTCATAATTTAGAGCTTTACTTGCATTTACTGGACGGGTATGTTGGAAGTAAGCAGCCGTTTTCTTGGAGTGGAAGAGATCATGCTCTGGTTAATAAGAGCTGTGATTTATTGCGCGAGAAATATTAAATTCCTCCAAAATGGTGGCAGGAACAGAACAAGGGCCTCGTTAAAGGTCCAGATGGCAAATGGACGCAGCCATCAGAAGAGGAATAATTCATGTCTCACTCAACTCCAGATGACATCAACGTCCAACGTTCTGCGCCGCAATGTCACCACAACTGTGTTGGTTATTGAATTATTCTTTTTATCTGGATGTATATATTTAACATGTTGTCACATTCATTATTGAATTAATTTAACTTCAAAGCTTAACCTTTAGCGTGAAATGAAATCAACTATGCAGGAGTTCATAGCTGTGGATGATACAAATTAGCTTTTGATTGTCATAGAAAACAATCACGTGTCATCAGTAATCTGATAGATAATAAAAGTACGCGTAAATCAGTATTGATTTTAATTATGAACATTGCTATTAAACAAGAGATAATACGCCTCAGCTCTGTTGTAGCCCAAAATACCTTCATACAAAATTTGTAAAAATAGTCAACAAGGGTAAGTTCTCAAATCTTTCTCTAATCCTCAGAATTAGTGACAATATGAATGTTCTAGTGCTATCTAAATCTACCGAGAACTTTAGTTGAGGATTGCATGTATGCATGCCATACTATCTATAATTATGAGATTACCAAATATTTGGTTTCTAGGTATATAGCTCTACACTAGCACATTTTATTGTCGCTCAATTGCACCCATACTTTAAGATTATACAAGTATACATCCAACACGTTATAATTCTAAAACAATGATTGTCTAGGGATGTGACAATTATTGTGGAGGCTACTATGGTAATGCCGCAACTTCCCCATGATGGGGAGGCATTGCATTTAATTTATGAGAGCTTGAAGAAGACATAAGGGACTACAAAGAATCAAGTTAGCTTTCTTGATAAGGAACTAAATTGTGATGGTGAAAATATTGAGCTTCCTTCTTTACCAATCAATCTTATCAACTATCAACAAAATATAAAGGATGCATTTTTTATTCTTGATTTCATTTTTTGATTAAATTGTGAATGACAAGTGTATGATTTTAAGTTAGGAGCTTTACATGAGCTGAATACCAAATCCTTGAAATCAATTATGTATAATCCAAGGAAACTATAATACAATATCAATACCCAATTTTATTGGACAATAATTTCTTAAGTAGTCTTTCTTTCTTATATATTTAATCATTTATTAAAATGCCACTTTTTGCCTAGTATTTTTGCAATCAACCTACATACGAAATTTCATGGACTTGCTAAAGATGACCATAGATTCGGTTTGGACACATGCAATCTCCAAAATCTACTAATACTTTTTAGTTTTTTGGACTCGTTCCTTAGACAACAACATACAATGATAATATTGCACAATTATGAGTAACCCTTTCAGCTTACCAAATTTCTCATAGATAGATTGTTATCCATAGAATTTTTTCAATAACCTAGCAATACTACTCAATATGTATGGAGTTTTTAAAAAGGAAACGTTCTTTATTTTAGATCCACTTCTATTTGGATGGGAGTACAATAAAAAAAATGGGAAGCAAATCTTGAACCTCCTAAGATTCAAGTTAACGTAATTCAACCTAGAGATCATAGAGGACTTTTGGAAATAGGACCCTAAAAGTTTCAATTCTAGTAGGATAAAAAATTTAAGAACGAATCAGATTTTTATACATAAAAGTTAGCCTAAAATAGAAATAAGCTAGTGTTTGAGTAGCAAACTGTAGGATGTATATAAATAAAACAATGATCTATTCACTATCCTCCTCCCCTTTAAATATTACATACTATAATGTCTATTTTTTGTGCAAAATGAGTATCAAGCTCCACTTGAAGGAAGAACCATAAAAGTAAAGGTTGGACTAAGAAATAAATCATTTACCTTATTGGAAGTACAATTAAAAAATACACAAGATGTATATGAGTATTTTAAAATGTCGCTATTTATAAAACTTATGGGATAGTATCAAACTATCAGAATGCCTCATGGAATTTAGATTTCACCTTTGAAGGACTCATAGAGAGATTCGAACAAATTTGTGAGACACGAGAGCTACTATCCAACAACAACTCAAACTGCGCAAAATTTAGACGAGAACAACGCTCATGAGTAGCGGATTGCACCTAGTATTCAAAAACATTCCTGAAACTAAGCACAATCATACATGAACTGAACATAACGTCCAAAGTGGGTCCAAAGTGAGTGTGAAATTGTATTTGTAAGCAATCGACTACACTACACTATCAAGTGATCCATGCCCATCAATCAATTGGAATTAACTTCCTAGAAGTTGCATTCAAGATTTATGAGTAATATTTCACTTAGCTTTCCTGACCTAATAGATCAAGCAAAAACACCTTGTTTAGATGTACACAATGTCTAGGCCTATGACGTTCAATTAAAAAAACCAACATTAAATGAGTTCCATGCAAATTATGTTTCAAAACTATATATAAAATATGCAATATTCTAATAGCATTAAATCCTCTATTAACAATGAGTATTTGTAGCTACAATTGCTAGATTACATAGATAAATTATTATTGCATATATATTAATTTTTTATAAAAATATCCAAATACACTATAATATACACACTAAAAAACACTAATAGAGTAGAAATATTCCTTGCAGCCATATGATGGCATCTCATACCCTATCATATTCCAGACACAGAGACTTACATATGAAGAGAAATAAAACTGCATAAAAAGATTCAATAACTATGTATACCTAGCTTGTGGTAAACCTGTCCACAATCTTCACATTAGCCAAATAGAATTCCTTAACAGCCATATTCTATGATTACATCCTATGGCACTGAAAAATGGAGCCTCGTAGCACCCAAAAACTAATTTAAAAAACACCCAAAAAATAGAGTCATTCGGATGGCAATATAAAAGCATGTAAATGCACTAATCTTCCATTGAGATTGAAGGATAATTGCTTCCCTTTGCCTAACTATAACCTCTCCTACACCTAAACCAAGAGTTCATCCTCAATTTCCTCCTTATGAGATAGGATATCAGTAGAAAATATAGTTAGGCAGTCTTATTCTAGACTTGCTTGTAATCCATTAGAGTGACACCTTTCTTTCTAACAAACATACTGAATGATACAACATGAACTAGAAAATATGATGTTTTTTTACTAAATGATACAATATGTTACAAATATGGAGACAAACATATCAAAATAAAGTACTCATGAAATAAGTTCACTAACAACATATATGTTGCTTTCTAATCAACAAAATATCACCAAATACCTCAATATGAAAACTCTTCTATAAAATGCATGCAAAATATTTGTCTTAATGACAATTCTCTAAAATTGGGGAAAATTATAAAAAAAGAGTTGCTACATCTGAGGTGGTATCTTACATAGGTATTAGAGCTAGCGGTCTTGCCAACCTGTTGGGAGACTACCATCTATTAAAGTTTCTTGAGTTGCATGACATTTTGGAAAACATTCAAACTTGGTATATTATTGCATCTAAAGAAAATTAGATTGTGGGTCACTTATCAAAATATTTCAGTGATTTGATGAAGTGTATTCAACCTAGGAAATTATAGAAAGAAAAGTGGAAATTTGGCTCTTAATGATTGGAATAAAGTTGGAGTCTCCAATTTCTAGATAATTTTCTTATCAAGCTGATGTAATTGGAATTATGTTTGTCTAAGGTAGAACAATTATATTGCAGGATGTTGAATTGGTCCAACGGAAGCTTATGGAACATCCTCATGAGGATTAAGACTTGAAGTTGCCTCTTGTCTCAATGAGTTCTTAAGAATTACAATTCATATAACACTATATAATAATGATATAATGATGATGATTTTATAGATTATTATTAAAGAATTTCATGGGTTGTGTGGTACCAAAAGCCACTCTTTTGATAAGAGGGCTCAAAGTTTAAAAGTTATGGATAAGGTGAGATCATTTTTTAATTTTTATTGATCTCAAGTGCAATAATTTAATTATTTGAATGTTCCAATGATTCTTTACCAAAATAAAAAAACATCATGCATAAAATGTTAAGGCATCCATGTTAACTATTTTTTGCTTGATTTCAAATGAAGATGATGATATCTCTAAGAAGGTACAATTTTAATTTTTGGCCATTTTTAGAAAGGAACAAGATGTCTCACATATAGCTCGTAGGTTCTCATAAAAATTAGTAGAGTAAAAAATTGAGAAGCTTAAAAACTAGCTGACAAAATAGGAAGTGATTTCTTTTGGTTTACAACATACAAGATCCCACAAAAATAGATAGGAGTAAAAAGAGAAGTGATGTTTCACATGTCAAGAGGCTTGGATACTCAATCACATATGTGGTCCAATTGATAAATAAAATTAAATAGTACATTATAAATTGAAGCTAAGAATATTGCAGACATATTAGCTTGTTGTTATTGAACCGTTCACGAAGTAGGAAAAGAAAGAAAGGGCAAAGGAACTCAAGTAGGTGATTTAAGATCTTGAATAAATCCAAGAAGACTTTAGCTTCAAGTAGAGTCCTAATTTGACATGTTCAAATTTTGGACGTTAGGATGGTTGGTTTGAATTAGAAAGTGGTAATAACTTTTACGTTTATTGATAGCCCATTGTTTGTTATGAGTGCTAATTTGACTTTCTAAAATCCACTCTTTGAGTTGGATGATGAGGTGACATCTAGTTGTTGATGAAACCAATGGGATGTGGGATTAAGGTGTTTTTTGTGGTCCTATGAGGTGGAGCCAATTGAATTGTCTATTGACCCACCCAAAATCATTGAGTCTTTACTTCTTGTAATGGACTATTATAGATTGAATTATCATGGGTTGATAGTTGAACTTGTCGGTTTATGACAAGAAAGGGAGTACTATTGCACGGTCTATATTTGTTGGGGTGCATACCGTTTTGATTGAATATATAAGTATCATCAAGTGTACTCTTAATGTGGCCCACATAAAATTACTATAGCACAACATCAACATGGTTAATTCACTATTTGGGTTGGTATCTATGCACAAGATGGAATAAGCATATGTCAAGATGTTGTAGAGCTAAAAAGAGATAATACTTGAATAAATTCCACATTATTAAAACTTTCTCACCATGTCAAACCATAAGTAATTTCAATGCCAAATACTAGGTGTGATTCTAATGTATTAATAAAGAACCAAAAATATATATAAATCTCATGCCTCAAACAAAAGCCTTAGACTTATAATATAATCAAGTAACGTATTTAGAACTTCACAAACTCTTGCCAAGGCATTAAAAATATTCCATATGCTCAAATTAAATATTAAATCTTTTTATTCATCATTAGACTTTATGAATCGATTCATTCATATTGAAAGTATATCATTACCAGAGGCAATATAATGCGCATGGAATAAATAGAGAAAAAACCAGTATTAATCTCCAACCTGCAAATTTGTCTCTTAAAAGGACTTCATAAATTTATCAAACTTACTTTCAACCCCCCTATGAAATCTCTAATAAACCATTCAAAATCTGAGATCGTCAATACAATGCAACCGCGAATGCTAATTGAAACTGCTTCAAGAATGAAACTAGGTTTTCATCCAATTCCTCCAAACTTGAGGGTTTCCATACTAGGGCTTCTCAACTAAAATCTAAAATCTTTTCGAGCTATACTAGAGAAAGAATAAACTAAGCATACCCAATAGAGACTCAAAGTGTCTTTTTATAACTCGCCAAGGGAGCTTCTAGAAACCCTTTTAAAATTCTCTTACCTTTTAATATTTGTCTTTTTAAAATGGGAAATAATAAATAGAACCTTTTAATTAACGTCTTTTTTATAACCTTATTAGATAATTAAATTAAGTTGTTATTAAATTTATGTAATTTTGACAACTTAAATTTTTATTATTTAATTAAATTTAAGGTCCAAATAAAGGGGACATTACACAAATAAATCTTATAGAAGGGATAAGTGTAATGTCCGCATTTTCATGTTATGTAGCTTTGTAGTTGGCTCTAATATTATGGGTGTGTATCGACCATATTAGAGTATTTTTTATGTTACCAACAAGATTGGATGGCCTAAAGGACTTAGAGGGTAGTTTTTGAGGTTATTTTAGACTTTTGGTGTGCTCTCCAATATTCTTGGAGAGAGAATCTATCTATAATAAGTGTCTCGATTATGTTTGGTTATCATCACTCTTATGCAGCCAATTTTAATTTTAATGCATTTAAACCAGTTTTACAACTCGGGTGTAATGTTGACCTATATTTAATTAAATTTATAGAGGTTGTATTGATTTAATTAAAACAATTTAGTGGGCATATTGGTATAATATCTTGTTGGAGAGAGAATGGAAAGTTTTAAAGGTTGGATTTGCCTAACCTTGTACCTAAGGTGCCCAAAATAATTAAATACTTAAATAAAGCACTTTTGGGGGTTATAAGGATTAATTAGTCAATAGGCTACACTTGCAAGAAAGCTTGCATATGGTGAGCTTGACGTTTTTGTCTCACACTCGAAAATTGGTTATTATGTCTTCTTTTTGTTTGTAGACATCTGAAACAACCAACTGTTCCTGTTGATGTTTCAAAGAAGCAATTGTTCTTATCAATGTTTCAAACAAGCAATATTAAAATAATTTTTGGGCAATGTGGGCAAACTGCATAGTATCAGGTGTGAAAACAAACCAACTCACCAGCCTCTCACTTCTCACATCTACTCTCTTTTAAAATGAGACAAATCTTGTCTCGCTAATAGAATCATTGTTCCTCATCTAATCAGCATCAACATAATGCACCCTAGACATGGTTTGTTAGTTGTTTGATCATGAAACATTTTTGAGCTATGTACATGCATTTATGTTCTCAATTACAATCAATCCTTTCAAAAGATATTTGCATTAATGCATTCGTACTACTTTCACCACCTCGATATTATATAAATATTCATTCGATCAACATTTGAAAGAAAGCAGCAACAAGGGTTTAAACAAAGCTAAGAAGAGCGGGAGAAGCAGGCAGTTTGTTGGGAGAAGTGTGATTTTGAAACATTTGAAGTTGACATAGCCCGAGTAGGGGATGGATCTGAGAATGGGCAGGGTGATGCGACACAGGATTCGAGTGGACAATAGGGGAAGGAAGAACCCAGATATTGTGACCTGACTAAAAACATTCAGGAGGACTCGGGTGGTAAGAGTCGGTATGATAACGAGAGACACAGGGTGTATCACTGGGGGAAGGATGAGGAAAAGACAAATCAGGAGACCTCCCCTTCATCATATCTTACACCAAAACCAATAGTTCATCCTCAAATTTCTCCTTATGGGATAGGATATCATTAGAAAATATAGTTAGGCAGTCTGATTCTAGACTTGCTTGTAATCCATT
The DNA here is from genome assembly GCF_030272615.1 of Cryptomeria japonica. NCBI lineage: Eukaryota > Viridiplantae > Streptophyta > Pinopsida > Cupressales > Cupressaceae > Cryptomeria > Cryptomeria japonica. Next base: position 33,036 of record NW_026729464.1, on the reverse strand, counting down.
AGAGAGACACCTTTTTTTTTAACAAACATACCGAATGATACAATATGTTAAAAAATGATAATCTTTTTTAGTAGATGGTACAATATGTTACAATTATGGACACCAACATATCAAACTATAGTACTCATGAATGAAATTCATCAAGCAACATATATGTTGCATTGTTTTCAACAAACTATCACCAAATACCTCAATATGAAATCTCTTCCATAGAATGCGTGCAAACTATTTGTCTTAATGATAATTCTCTAAAATTGGGGAAAAATTACAAAAAAATGTTGCTACAACTGATGTGGTTTCCTACACAGGTATTAGAGGTAGTGGTCTTGCCAACCTGTTGGGAGACTAGCATCTATTAAACTTTCTTGAGTTGCATGACATTTTGGAAAACATTTAAACTTGGTAAATTATTGCATCTAAAGAAAATTAGATTGTCGGCCATTTATCAAAATATTTCAATGATTAAATGAAGTGTATTCGGCCTAGGCAATTATAGACAGAAAAGGAAGTGGAAAATTGGCTCTTAATGATTGGAATAGAATTGGAGTTTGTGCAATTTATAGATAATTTTCTTATTAAGCTGCTATAATTGGAATTATGTTTTTCTAAGGTAGAACAGTTATATTGCAGGATGTTGAATTGGTCCAACAGAAGCTTATGGAACATCCTCATGAGGATTAAAACTTGAAGTTACCTCTTGTCTCAGTAAATTCTTAAGAATTATAGCTCATATAACACTATATAATAATGATTTTATAGATTATTATTAAAATATTTCATGGGTTGGGTGGTACTAAAAGCCTTTCTTTTGATAAGAGGGCTCAAAGTTTAAAATTTATGGACAAGGTGAGATCATTCGTTATTTTTATTGATCTCGAGTGTAATAATTTAATTCTCCGAATGTTCCAATGATTATTTACCAAAATAAAAAAATATCATGCATAAAATGTTAAGGCATCCATGTTAATTATTTTTTGCTTGATTTTAAATGAAGATGATGAATCTCTAAGTGGGTAAAATTTCAAATTTTGGCCATTTTTAGAAAGGAACAAGATGTCTCACATATAGCTTGTGAGTTCTCATAAAAATTAGTAGAGTAGAGAATTGAGAAGCTTAAAAACTAGTTCACTAAAAAGGAAATAATTTATTTTGGTTTACAGGATAGAAGATTCACCAAAAAATAGATAGTAAAAAAAATAGAAGTGATGTTTCACATGTCAAGACGCTTGGACACTCAATCAAATATGTGGTCCAATCAATAAATAAAATTAAATATTACATTATAAATTGAAGCTAAGAATATTGCAGTAGTTGATGAATTTTATTTTGACCAAGGGATTGTTCTAACTTGTGAGCCTAAACTATGTAAAGAGTATGACATTAAGGTGCTGATTTGGAGGACCAATTAGAAAATTCTTTTCAAGATGCTAGTTTTGAGACACATAGTCTGAAGAATTTGTTGAAGGTCGGTGAGGATATAATTGTGGTACCCTTATTCTATTTTGATGACACTCACAAGATCATGGAAGTCCTCTATTTGAAGGACCTAATTTAGAGAAGACATTTGGGGATGGAAGGTAAATTTAATCTTGCAAATTTATGAGTGGTAAAAGAAGCTTTACAGTCCATCAAATATGGTTAGGATTACTTTTAGAGAGATATGAAATCATAAAAATTACTGAAGCTTTTGCTAATTCATTGAAAATTAAATAAGATGAAGTTAATAAGCTCACCTTGGACCTTAAGGATAGTAAGGAGGCCTTGGAGAATACACAAATGATTCCTCTACAAGCAAAATATTAGCTTGTTGTTACTGAATAGTTCACGGAGTAGGAAAAGAAAGAAAGGGAAAAGGAACTCAAGTAGGTGATTGAAGATCTTGAATAAATCCAAGAAGACTTTAGCTTCAAGTAGAGTCCTAATTTGACATGTTCAAATTTTGGACGTTAGGATGGTTGGTTTGAATTAGAGAGTGGTAATAACTGTTAAGTTTATTGATAGCCCATTGTTTGTTATGAGTGCTAATTTGACTTTCAATAATCTACTCTTTGAGTTGGATGATGAGGTGACTTCTAGTTGTTGATGACACCAATGGGATGTGGGATTAAGGTGTTGTGTGTGGTCCTATGAGGTGGAGACAATTGAGTTGTCTATTGACCCACCCAAGATCATTGAATCTTTACTTCTTGTAAACGACTATTATAGATTGAATTATCATGGGTTGACAGCTGAACTTATCAGTTTACGACAAGAAAGGGAGTACTATTGCACCGTCTATATTTGCTGGGGTGCATACCATTTTGATTGAATATATAAGTATCATCAAGTGTACTCTTAATGTGGCCCACATAAAATTACTATAGCACAACATCAACATGGTGAATTCACTATTTGGGTTGGTATCTATGCACAAGATGTTGTAGAACTAAAAAGAGATAATACTTGAATAAATTCTACACTATTAAAACTTTCTCACCATGTCAAACCATAAGTAATTGAAGATAATAATATTGCAGTAGTTGATGAATTTTATTCTTACCAAGGGATTCTTCTAACTTGTGAGTGTAAACTATGTAAAGAGTATGACATTAAGGTGGCTGATTTGGAGGACCAATTAGAAAATTCTTTTCAAGATGCTCGTTTTGAACACATAGTCTGAAGAATTAGTTGAAGGTCATTGAGGATATAATTGTAGTTTCCTTATTCTATTTTGATGACACTCACAAGATCATGGAAGTCCTCTATTAGAAGGACCTAATTTAGAGAAGACATAGGGAGATGGATGGTAAATTTAATCTTGCAAATTTATGAGTGGTAAAAGAAGCTTTAGGGTCAATCAAATATGGTTGCAATTACTTTTAGATAGAGATGAAATCATAAAAATTACTGAAGTTTTTGCTAATCCATTGAAAGTAAAATAAGATGAAGTTAATAAGATAACCTTGGAGCTTACGGATATTAAGGAGGCCTTGGAGAATACACAAACCATTCTTCTAGAAGCCAAAAATTAGCTTGTTGTTACTGAACAATTCACAAAGTAAGAAAACAAAGAAAGGGCAAAGAAACTCAAGTAGGTGATTAAAGAGCTTGAATAAATCCAAGAAGACTTTAGCTTCAACTAGAGTCCTAATTTGACATGTTCAGATTTTGGACGTTAGGATGGCTAGTCTGAATTAGAAAGTGGTAATAACTTTTTAGTTTATTGATAGCCCATTGTTTGTAATGTGTTCTAATTTGACTTTTAATAATCCACTCTTTTTGTTGGATGATGAGGTGACATTCAATTGTTGATGACACCAATGGGATGTGGGATTAAGGTGTGGTGTGTGCCTATGAGGTGGAACCAATCGAATTGCCTATTGACCCACCCAAGATCATTGAATGTTTACTTCTTGTAATGTACTATTATAGCTTAAATCATCATGGGTTGACAGTTGAACTTGTGGGTTTACCACAAGAAAGGGAGTACTATTGCACAGTCTATATTTGATGGGGTGCATACCATTGTGATTTAATATACAAGCATCATCAAGTGTACTCTTAATGGGGCCCACATAAAATCATTGTAGCACAACATCAACATGGTGAATTCACTATTTGGGTTGGTATCTATGCACAAGATGGAATAAGAATACCTCAAGAAGTTGTAGAACTAAAAAGAGATAATACTTGATTAAATTCCACATTCTTAAAACTTTCTCACCATGTCAAACCATAGGTAATTCCAATGCCAAACATTAGGTGTGATTCTAATGTATTTATAAACCACCAAAAGATTAAAGAAATCTCATGCCTCAAATAAAAGCCTTAGACTTATAATATAATCAAGTCACATATTTAGAACTTCACAAACTCTTGCCAAGGCATTAACAATATTCCATATGCTCAAATTAAATATTAAAGCGTTTTAGTCATCTTTGGACTTTATGAATCAATTCATTCATATTGAATGTATATCATTACCAAAGGAAATATAATGCTCACAAAATACATAGAGAAAAAAAAAAGTATTAATCACCTACCAGAAAATTTGTCTCTTAAAAGGACTTGATAAATTTATCACACTTATCTACAACCCCACTATGAAATGTCTAACAAACCTTTGAAAATGTGATCAATATAATGCAACCATGGAGCCATGAGAGAGATAGACATAATGACCCATCCTCTAAAAAAAGAAAATAGGGGTTATCATAAAGCTTTCAAGGCTAAAAACATCCACCCCATGGGGATTTGGAAGGATCCCCAAACCCAAAGTGTTGGGTTTTAACCTGGGTACCTAAACCAAGAAAGAAAAACCCAAACAGAAAGTCTAAGGAAAACAGCCATCTCAAACCTCTCCAAGCATCTACTCACAAGAAGATAGGCAAGACTCACCTCCACCTCAATAGGAGTTGGGATTGTTAGGATAACCGGTGAACAAATGAGAGGGGGGGGGTGAATCAATTGTTAACAAATTATAACTTTTAGCCCACAATACAACCTTAAAAAAGTCAAGTACCAATAAAGAACAGACATATGTCGGTAGGAACGGATACTAGTAAACAATACAACTTAACAATTAACCATATAGAGCAAATATGAAAAAATGAGAAATGGAGGGAACAACACAAGCAGAGGGAAATTTGAATTCTGGAAATGGAGGGAATAGCGAGGTTGGGTCCTCTGGTTCTACTGCCTCTGCAGCTCAAGGACAAGAGATGGATGATGAGGATGGGAGACCAGATGGGGACCCACGGCATCGAGACCCTCCTTTGGACCGCAAAAAGATGAAAGATTCTCCAAAATCGGGTCCCGAGGGTGTGAAAGCTGACTTAGAAAAGACTACAGAGGTGAAGGCTCTCAAACCCTAGATTATTCTTTTTGCAAATAAACCAACTGGAAAATTGTCCTTCCCCTTTGTGGAAGACATCTCTGATAGATAAACGGGTAGATTAGCTATTGTTGTTCCAAATTTGGTTATTGATCATAGCATTTCTTTAATGGCCTTCTCTCTGTTGGGAAAGTTTGTTGGACCACGACCCAATATTGGGGATGTTAGATCATTTGTTAAGAGAAAATGGAGGCTGAAAGGACAGGTTGATATTTTAGCCCTGTCAAGGGGTTTTTTTGTTTTTTCCTTTTCTTGTCAGGAAGATATGGAAGCAACATTAAGCGGTGGACCTTGGACGTTTGGTAAATCTTCCCTATCCATGAGAAAATGGTCTCCTAATATGGAACTCAACGATTCCTTCTTTGAATCTGCTCTGATCTGGGTAAGGTTGTCAGGCTTGCCGCTTGAATTATGGGTTGAGGATGTTTTCTCAGGAATAGCGAACTCCTTTGGGGAGCTTGTTGTGATAGATCCAACGACTATAGCTCGAAAGAGACTGGTTTATGCGCGCATTTGTGTCAATATTTCGCAAAAGATGGATCTTCCTAGCTCTATTGATATAAATTCCAAACTTGGTTTATGGGAATAGACAATAGAGTTTGAGTCCCTCCCCTTTGTGTGCTTTTCCTGTAAGAAAGATGGACACTGGGATAAGGCTTGCCCTAGCAACCCCAAAAAACCTATGAAGGTTAACAATCCCCATAAACACATATGGAAAGAAAAGAATAATATTAAGGTAGATAGTAGAGTGAAAGGAGGAAGTGGAATTCATGGTAACATAAAAGACTTATCAAAAGGTGATAGAAATGCTAACCCTCTTAAGGCTCCCCTTTTGAAGGAAGATAAAAATAATGAAATCAGTGGATTTGAGATCAAATCAGTCAATATTTTTTAGGTCCTACAGACTCAGGAGGATGAGAATGTAATCATTGAAGAGATTCTTGAAGAAGGTGAGATTGAGGATGCAACTGAAGCTCAACATGAGGCCCTTCAATTTTCAGCGATAAAAAGAGATAAAGAGAGCCCAAATGATTTGGAAGGACATGAAGTTAATTATGGAAGGAACAACAAGTTCAGATTGCCTAAGGTTAATCTAAATGCATTACTCCAGAATGTTGGAGTTGACACGCCCACTTCATCCCAGAAAAGAGGAGAACTGTGGAATAACATGCAAGCTGATCTCAGAGATGAACATGAGGAAGAAATAACAGGGAATGGAAAAAAGAAGGTGGGATGCCCTAATGGGGTGAAAACTAGGACCAGATCCAAGGCAAATATTGGTCTATCCAAATCTCCGCAGGGACATAAATCCATGAAATGGCATAGGGACTAGGAGAGTAAGCAAAACATAGCTGATGGAAGGCAGAAAACTATACAGGAATCCTTCCCCTAGGTTTCCAAATGAAGGTAATCTCATGGAACATTCGAGACCTAAATGGTCTCAATAAACAGGATATATTATGGAATCTCATTAGAGACCATAAGTCGGATATTATCCTTGTGCAAAAAACCAAAATGAGTAAGGAGAAAGTTGAGAATTTAAATTTCTTTAAAAATGGAGGGGTCTGTGGTAGTAGCTCGAATGGGGCCTCTGGTGGGGTGGCTATTTTTGGAACAAGAAAACTATTTTAGGAGATATGATTGATGAAGATGATAATATCATATCTATGAAAGTTAAAAGCATCTCTGAAGGAAAGGAATGGGTAGTCACAAATATCTACGCCCCTAATTCCAAAGCTGCTAGGAGTAAATTTTGGGATAAAATCCAGCAAAAAAGAAGATCTTTCCCTAAGGACAGTTGGCTGTTGATGGGAGATTTCAATACTCCTTTGCAAGGAACTGAAAAATTTGGAGGAACTCAAGCCCATTTAGATAGCAGATCTGATTTGATGGACTTCATCAATGTCAATGCTCTTATTGATATTGATCTCACTGGAGCTTCTTACACCTGGTCTAATCGTAGGGACGGAGAAGACCTCATTTAGGTAAGGCTTGACAGATCCCTTATTACTTATGATTGGATACTTTCTCATAGATGCTCCTTATCATTTGTCAATAGAATTGGCTCGGATCATTATCCCATTTCCTTTGTTGCTGAGTCCATTAAGAGTAAACAGTGCTTCCCTTTCTGGTTTCAGAAAATGTGGATCTCTCACCCCTCTCTGGAAAAATCCATTGCCAACTGGTGGAATATTGATGTGGATAGAACAGCCATGTACAAAGTTGCTAAAAAACTTAGAAACGTCAAAGATAACATTAAGATCTAGAACAAGGTCTTCGGTGATATTTTTCAATCAAAAAAAAAAGTTGAAGGAGGAATTAGAACATATCTAAAACTCAATACAAAAAGATGGTTGTAAAAAGTATCCCAAGGCTAAGGAAGATGAATATATTATTCAAACTTCACAATATTATTTCTAGGGAGGAAATCTATTGGAGACAGAGATCCAGGGCTATTTGGGTGAAAGTTGGGGATAGAAATACTAATTTTTTCACATGACTTCTATGAAACATAAAGTTGTGAATAGAATTTCCAGATTAATTGCTGAGGACAAAATTATTCTTAAGGAGGATGATATTAGGGATGAAGCTGTTAGTTTCTTTTCTCAACTCCTCACCAGTAGCAAGGAAATTGATTCTGCTAAGCAAAAGGATCTGGTTGACATCATCCCCAAGATTATTGATCCTAACCAGAATAAGGCCCTTTTTGTTATCTGCTCTGCTGAGGAAATTAAAAAAATGGTCTTGTCCTTTCAGGGGGATAAGGCTCCGGGATCTGATGACTTCCCCATGTTTTCGCTACTTCAGCAAGAGTTGTTGTCCTTTTCTATTAACAAAGATTTTGATGATGTGTTCCTCTCGAAGAGTAATCCTAGAGGCGACTTCACGGTTGCCTCAGCCTATAAAAACACATTTACCCAAATCAGCAACCCAATATGGGGTAAAGTTTGGAATAGAATTCTTATCCCTAAAGTCAACATGTTCTTTTGGCTTGCTACTCACAATAGGATTCTTACTATTGATAACTTGGCCCGAAGAGGTTTTATGTTCCCCAACAGGTGTGAGCTATGTCATAAAGAGGAAGAATTAGTTGATCATCTGTTCATCCATTGCTCCTTCTCTTGGGAAATCTGGAGTAAGTTTTGGGTGAATTGGAAAGTTGATTGGGTTATGCACAACAATCTCAAGGAAATTATTTGGCAATGGATCTTTCCCACCAAATTTCCTCTTATCAAGAACCTTTGGTCCTTAATCCTTCCTGTGACTTGTTGGGGCATCTAGAAAGAGAGAAATAACAGAATATTTAGGGAAGCTAAGTGCACTTCTCAAGGGGTCTTTGAAAAAGTTTGCAGGGCTATAAAAGAAAACATAAATATTCCTCACAGGAACAACAAACAATGGTTTTTTGCTGATATGAATGATATTGAAAAAGGCATCCTTATTTAATGGAATTTAATCCACAAAGTCTACAGATATGACAATAAGACAAGGAGAGAAAATATTATTTGGAGATTTCTTTATCATGATTGGGTCAAGGTGAATTTTGATGGAGCTGCTAAAGGCAACCATGGGAAGTCCGGTGGGGGAGGAGTCATCAGAAATGCTCAAGGTGTTTGCATTGCTGCTATTGTTTCTCCTTTTGGAGTCCAAAATAATCATGCGGCTGAAGCTCGGGCTATGCTAAAAAGCCTCCAGCTTGCTCAGGGATTCAATTTTTAAAAAAATTGGTTGGAAGGGGACTCCCTCAATATCATTCAGGCTCTTAAAGGTACTAGTTCTTCCTCTTGGAATATTACTAATACTATTGAAAGTGCTAAAAAGTTATTAAATGACTATGTTAGTATTCTCATAACTCATACTCTAAGGGAAGGCAATAAGGTTGCAGACCTTTTAGCTAATGAAGGGGTCAATTTAGAGGTGGAGGCTAAATATATCAGAGAGGCCCAATGTAAAAGGGATGTTAGGGAGCAATTATTATTTGATCACATCAATGGTTCAAGTTAAAATCATGATCACTTTTTGGGGTCCAGAATCCAAAGACAAAGATTGGGGGCAAGCGAACTGTCAGTTAATGATTGTTTTTAGGCATCATTTTTATGATCATTTGTGTGACGGGGATTATAATAATAAGTGTTGGATCTCTGCGGCCATTATTATTTACTTCTTTAAAATCACAGATGGTACTCTGTTCTGCGATCCCAGTATTTTGCTCAATAGCCTGTGTTTAAGTCTTGGCCTGCAATTTGTGAGATATACTATTAGAGACTTCAACCTGCTGTTCAACATGAGAGGTAACCTAAACCGGAACGAGCCCTCGGGTTGCGAGAACTGGAAAAGTGAGCAGAAAGTGTGGAGGAGGCTCCATAGACATGGATTCAACAACTATATGGAAAAGCTGCATGGTAGCAGAAAATCAGTGTCTCAAGGCTTTGCTAAGGGTTGGAACAGCAACAGAGTCACTTTGTTTGGGGAGACCTGGAAGATTGATGAGGATTTGGTTGCGGAGGTCACGAGACTTCAAAAGGAGGGCACAAAGTTCTACAGAGACTGAAAGTTTGCTGCTGAAGCGATTAAAAACTTCCCGAAAACTGAGGATGAGAAAGCTCGGCTTGCCAAGCAAGACAATGTTTCTTACTACCTCCCCCAGCAGGTAAAGTCTTTTTGGCAGAAAATGCTAAGGGTTTTGATGGAATTCCTGACTGTTGATGGTAGATTTACTAAAGTCTACAATTATCATTTTGCATTTCTCAATCATTTCTGCCATGGGGTTAAGATTTCTTTGCCCTTTTATTTAGCATCATCCCTGAATGAGAGCTTGGCTGACCATGCCAAAAAGCCCAAATCTTACCCCATAGCCCATTAGAGGCTTACTTTTCTCATTTACGAACACCTAAAGAAAAAAGATAGTGTTAGAAAGGATGATAACCAGGTAACAAATGCGCATATTTCTGAGAGTTGTAATGACTCTGAGTCTGAAGATGATTTGTCGAATGCCCCTACCCATAAAAAAGGGAGAGTTGACATTGATAATGTGGACACAAAGGTGAATGATGGTATGGAGGAACAGGAGAAGGAGGCTGAGATTGAAGTGGAGAGTGAGAAGGAAGAGTATGCTGGAGAAGAGGAGGAAAGGAAAAAAGATGCCAATATTGAAAACCCTGATTCTAACCCTATGGGTTCAGATAGCAGGAATTTTACCCAGAACTCCATGGAGGAATCCAACCCTAAATCCATGAGCTCTAAGCAGGAAAGGGATACGGGGAAAACTATCTTGAATGCTGCTCAAAATTACACGCTAGAGTCTTTCAATTTTCAGAAGTGGGTTATTGAAAATATTACCAGCATTCAGAGCAAACAGAGAGACCTGGAGAATAAGATTCACAATTTGATCAAGTATACTAATTCGGGGAAAAAGAGTGCGGAGGTGGAAACCAGTGAAGCAGAGGATGAAATTGAAATGGAGGACTGGTCAGAAAAAGATCTTATAAAAGGGGATTTGAAACATCTGGAGGATGTGATTAGAATTGTAAAAGAAAAGACTGAGGTGGATAATGAGATCATCATCAATCGAGTTGCTAAAACTGAGAAGGCATTGAAAAACTTCATGAACCACAGTCTTGAGGTCTTGAGAATCTCGTCTCAAAACATGAATGCCTTGGTGGATCACTTACAGAGGAAAAATAAGAATAAGGATTTGGTAATCATTGATGATATACCGACCTCCACCTCTACTCATCAAATCTCCAGGTGAAGGACCAGGCAGACAACTAGTGATATGGAGACAAAGATGAAAGGCATTCAGCTAAAATAGGAGAACAATGATGTAAGAGAAGCCGCTAAGACCATGATGTTGTTGGTTCAGAATGCAAAGAGTCTATTAAAGTTTTTATTTGATATGTAATGTTGGAGTTTGGATGCCAGTTTCTCGTTGGCTCTGTGTTGTCCTTTTATCCTAGCTGTTGGTTTTTTTTGCATCTTTTTTGTCTAGGTCTTGTCTTCTCTAGTTTCTTTCATGCTCATCCTTCATAATGTAAGTGGGTTTCGGGTCCCTTAAAACCTGATTTTCCTTAATCAAAAACAATTAACCATATAATCAATGCAAAGAAACCATACCACATAACACCATGATTTTGGCATGGAAAACCCAGAAAGGGAACAACCATGGTGGTAAACCTACCCACAGTTAGATGATACTTCTGCAAAAAGTATGTGTTACAAGAGGGGCCTGCACTTGCAGGAAGGCACACTGCCTAGAGCATACTTCTCATTACAAAAGAGTCTCACTGACTATAGAGAGGCTACAACCTTCTCAAGATAAATGGACAACAATCCATAGAGTGAACTGTTGGAAATAGCATCTACCATTCCTGATTACAGTCCCGGTTAAGCTCAATGTCGGAGGACTAAATCCTCTTCTGAATCCAATTCGATCACCAATGATCGATCAACTCCTTTGTCTGAATGATATTACAATATTCGCACATTACATTCCTTGATCATGACCTTTTCAATAACCATGATACTTTACAAAGAGTTTCTACCTCTTATTTATACAAACCTTAAGGCCTAAACCAATTAGGTCAGCCACCTAAAGATATTACAATAATATCATTACATAATTCCATTTACAATGATATGCCATGTCGGCTTAAGACCAAAACAATAATAACAAATCCATAAATCATCTCGAATCATCCCGGTAACATGTAGAGTACACGATAGCATGATACCGATCCATAACCTAGATAGGTACCAGACCTATTCTGGGTCCACCATGCCAAAGCAATATCTTCAAGCATTTGAAGCATGATCAAAGAACATCTTCAGCATCCTGAAGTCCATGAAGAAGTTGCACCTACACCAATTATGCATCATGTCACAATTCCTCAATGAAAGCTCTGTCGGTAAAGCCTTAAACTAGTGTTGGTAAGGGTTTACCAAAGTGTATGATAACATACAATTACCAAGCCAATACCAACTGACCAAAACATGTTCATGGAGCATATAACTCATAAAATCCAATATACTTCACTGATCCAAACATGTCGGAAGTGTCAACAGATAATCTCTTCTTTCAGTAACACTAGATCTTCTATCGGTAACCAAAACTTGTCTGTCGGTAACCATCCATATCAGCTAGTGTTGACATCAATGACAAAATGTACATCAATGCAACACATAATCAATTCATCCATAATGCCAACAATCTCCCCCTTTTGGAATTAATGGCAACACTAGAGGTGAAAAACATCTAAGTACCAAGAGATTCCAAACAAGTCTCACCCTGTGGAAGACAACCAACGATCAATAGCTCTCCCCCAATGAATGATATCTTTGTAAGGTTTGGAATGATTTTTCACATTACTATCACTCCCCCTTTGATATCAATGCCAGAAATCTGACAAAAATATCAAAGCAATGATATAAACCTTTGAATCTCAAAGTTCACTACTCCCCCTGAGTACTAGCACCACTCATTAGTGCCAAAATGAATAATGTCTCTGATAATACATGTCTGACTGATGACAAACTTCATCAATCAAGTCTCTATTGGAGGGGCAGAAACCCCTAACCTGTATCTTAAATATTCAAATGATTCGTTAGACAACGGTTAAGTGAATATGTCTGCAATCTGTTCTTTAGTGTTCACATAAACCAATTTGACTTCCTTTGCTTCTACCTTGTCCTTCAGAAAGTTATACTTTATTGAAATATGCTTAGTCTTAGAGTGAAATACTGGATTCTTAAACATGTCAATAGTTGCAGAGTTATCACAGTAGATAACTACCAGTTCACTACATTTTACTCTGATATCCTTCAACATTTGCTTCATCCACAAAACTTGAGTGCAATTAGTTGTTGCCGCAACATACTCAGCTTCTGCAATAGATAAAGAAATGCATGATTGGTTTTTTCTTATACATGAAACCTGTTTCTTTCCAAGAAAGAAAGCTCCACCAGAAGTGCTCTTCCTGTCTAACATCTTCAATTCTAGCTACAGGTTCAAATGTCTCACCATAATGAATTCCTTCCATTTGAGAATATCCTTTATAAACCAATCTAGCCTTGTTTCTTATAACTTGACCATCCTCATTCAGTTTATTTCTAAAAACCCATTTAGTTCTAATAACATTCTTATTTTTTGGTTGAGAAACTAAAGACCAAGTTTCTTTATTCTCTATTTGATCTAATTCATCTTCCATAGCCTTTAACAAATGTTTATCCTTACAAGCTTACATAACAGTTGTCGGTTCAACTTGAGAAATAAGACATGCCTCTTCATTTTCCAGCTTTCTACTTGTCATAACTCCCTTGTCTCTATCTCCAATAATTTGATCTTCAGAATGATTTAATCTTACATACCTTGGTGTCTTTTGAACTTCAGGCTCACCACTCTTATCATCAGTCACAGTTGAATTTTCTGATTGTGCCGGTGTAATTGTCTCAGCTTCCTGTACCGGTTGAGGCATTATCGGTTCAGTTATGATCATTTCCACTGTCGATTCCCTATCATATGATATAGAATGATTTATGTATTGTTCATCTACTTTCACATTAGCACTTTCCACAATTTGCTATGATCTTTTGTTATAACATGTATATGCTTTTCTCTGATTTGAATAACCAAGAAATATCCCTTCATCACATCTAGGATAAAACTTTCCAATTGAATCATCTCTTTTGATATAGCATTTACTTCCAAAAATTTTAAAATATTTAACAGTAGGTGTGTATCCAAACCATAGTTCATAAGGGGTCTTACCGGTTTCACCTTTGATGTGAACTCTATTGAATGTGTAAATTGTCGTACTCACTGCTTCTCTCCAGTAGATATGAAGAATTTTGGCTTCCATCATCATAGATCTAGTTGCATCCAAAATGGTTTTGTTCTTCCTTTCAACTACTCCATTTTGTTGAGGAGTCCTAGGTACAGATAGATGTCTCCTGATTCCATTTGTCTCACAATAACCGTTAAATTCATGAGAAGTGAATTCACCGCCATGATCTGATCTTAGACATTTAATTTTCAATCTAGTTTCTGTTTCAACCTTTGCTTTAAAGATCTTGAATTTCTCAAAGGCTTCAGACTTCTCCCTCAGAAAAGTCACCCAAATCATTCTAGAATACTCATCAATAATCTGTATGAAATACCTATCACCTTGAAAGCTTCTAGTCCTTGTTGGACCACATAAGTCAGTGTGAATCAAATCAAGTACATCATTAGATTTATCATGTATGCTCTTAAAATAACTTCTGACTTTCTTACCCAATTGGCATTCCTTACATACCAGATTATGAGGCTTCAAAATCTTAGGTATATCTCTAACTACCTTAGTTGAACCGATCTTAACAATGCAATCAAAATTAACATGAAACAACCTCTTATGCCATAGCCAACTCTCATCAATATGAGCAATCAAACATGTCTTATTACCAGTGTTCAAGTGAGAGATATTACTTCTTGTCTGAATAACGATTGCAATTTTCAAACCAGGCTTGTTAATGATTTTGCATTTTCTATCTTTAAATTGAAGTTGTAAACCCTTATCAACTAATTGTCCAACACTCAAAATATTATGCTTCAAACCTTCTACATAATGGACATTATCATTATTATGCTTGCCATCCAAAGAAATAATACCTCTACCTTTGATCATACATGCCTTTTCATCTCCAAATCTAACTTGACTACCATTGTATTCTTGCAGGGATAAAAATTTCCTTTTATCTCCAGTCATATGGTGTGAGTATCCACTATCAATTACCCATTCATCTGTATCTTCAACTTTTTTTTCCAAGGCCTTCTCTTCATTTTTTATAGCCGGTTCTAGTTCATCTTCCTTCAAAGCATAGAACGCTCATTCCTTACCATTTCTAGATCCACTAGTAGAGTCTTTTGTTGGTTCATCTCCGTCCTCATTTGTTACTCCTTCCTCATCTTCTATGTAGCATTGTTTACTCTTCTTGAATCTATATATGTTTGGGTTAGGCTTAAAATATTTCTTAACTCTTTCTTCAAACCTTACATTCCTTTTAGGACATCTAGATGCAAAATGACCAATCTTATTACATGCAAAACATTTAAAAGGTGCTTTTCCTTCATACTTACTTCTAGTTGGACCTTTAGGTATTCTTCTAGCAAATAAGGCTTCAAGTTGCTCAAATTCTTCATCTTCTTTCCTCATGTCTTCCAATTATTTTGCATATAGGGCTCTCCAATCATTCTTGCTGGTAGATATTGATGATGATGCACGAAAAGCAGGTTCAGACTTTACAACTCTAGATGATCCAAATTCTTCAAGCTCAAAAGCAGATAATTTCCCAATCAGAATATCTCTGTTGACTGAAGTGTTTTCCATTGTTCTTAACTCATTAATTGCAGTTGCCTTCATCTTGTAAGCTGGTGGAAGGGCTCTCAAGACTTTGGAAACTATTTCATCTTCACTTAGAACTCCTCCACAATATTGAATTCCCAAAACAATCTCATTTACTCTTTCCATAAACTTAGCTGATGATTTGTCATTCAATCCCATAATCTGCTGATGAGTAAGTGCACACAGGAGGGCTTCTCTAGCTCTGCAATCATTTTCAATATTCTTATCCAGGTCTGCAGGAGCAGGATTCCTAGTTGTCGGATCATAAGGTGTGTATCCTTTCTTAGTGATCTCCCAAATATCCTTGCCAAGACATCTAAGATGAGTCTCTAGTCAAATTTTCAATATCCCATAATTTTTTCCATCAAGCTTAGGGATTTCTCTTCTGAAAATAGTTGTCGGTAGATTAGAAGTGTTAGTTGCTATAGGATCTACCTCAAGCAGTTAAGCTTCTGCAAAAGAGGACCAAAGCCTTGATACCAATTGTTAGGATAACCGATCAACAATTGAGAGAGGAGGTGAATCAGTTACATTAACAGGGTATAACTTTAAATCCACAATACAATCTTAAACAAATCAAGTATCGATAAAGCACAGACAGATGTTGATAGGAACAGATACCGGTAAAAAATACAACTTAACAATTAACCCAATAATCAATGCAAAGCAACCATACCACATAACACCATGATTTGTACATGGAAAACCCAGAAATGGAAAAACCACAGTGGGAAACCTACCCACAATCAGATGATACTTCTGCAAAAAGTATGTGTTACAAGAGGGGCCTGCACTTGCAAGAAGGCACACTGCCTAGAGCATACTACTCATTACAAAAGAGTCTCACTAACTACAGAGAGGCTAAAACCTTCTCAAGATAAATGGACAACAATCCAATAGAATGAAATGTTGGAAATAGCATCAACCATGCCTGATTACAGTCTCGGTTAAGCTCAATGTCGGAGGACTAAATCCTCTTTTGAATCCAATTCGATCACCAATGATTGATCACCTCCTTTGTCTGAATGATATTACAATATTCGCACATTAAATTCCTTGACCATGACCTTTTCAATAACCATGATACTTTACAAAGAGTTTCTACCTCTTATTTATACAAACCCTAAGGCCTAAACCAATTAGGTCAACCACCTAAAGATATTACAATAATATCATTACATAATTTCATTTACAATGATATGCCATGTCAGCTTAAGACCAAAACAATAATAACAAATCCATAAATCATCTCGAATCATCCTGGTAATGTGTAGAGTACACGCTAGCATGATACCAGTCCATAACCTAGATAGGTACTAGACCTATTCTGGGTCCACCACGCCAAAGCAATGTCTTCAAGCATTTGAAGCATGATCTAAGAACATCTTTAGCATCCTAAAGTCCATGAAGAAGTTGCACCAACACAAATTATGCATCTTGTCACAATTCCTCAATGAAAGCTCTGTCGGTAAAGCCTTAAACCAGTGCTGGTAAGCGTTTACTAGAGTGTATGATAACATCCAATTACCAAGCCAATACCAACCAACCAAAACATTATCATGGAGCATATAACTCATGAGATCCAATATACTTCATTGATCCAAACATGTTGGAAGTGTGAACAGATAATCTCTTATGTCACTAACACTAGATCTTCTACCGGTAACCAAAACTTGTCTACCGATAACCATCCATATCAGCTAGTGTTGACATCAATGACAAAACATCAATGCAACACATAATCAATTCATCCATAATGCCAACAGGGATCACCTCAAAAGACCCCGCTGCAGCCATCCCATGAGAAAGAAAACAAAAAGAGGAATCCAAAAAGCAAACAAAACCCAGTCCAACCTCTGGAATGGAGAGGACCAAGCCCCCAAACCTTGTGAAAGGAAGCAACAATAGAGTGCCTCTCCCACAAGAAAATCTAGCCACAAGGGACCAAACATCACCATAGACACAAAGAGGATCAGAAGCAAAACCAACCCCATACCACTCCACGTGGGAAGAGAAGGTACAGCACGAGGTGAAAATTCCCCCAAAACCATGTCGGCTGCACCCCTCACAGAACCTACCACAAACTCCAAAAACCTTTGGACCCCACCAAAGGGGAATACCGTGCACAAGGCATAAGTAAGAACAAAAGCCACGGAGGGGCTTTCTCCCAAACTATCTACTGTCTCATCTGGATCTCCCTCATCCTCACCCTCGCCGCCCTCTTCGGTGCCACAAACCTCAGCACTCCTGCTTGCAAAGCTCCCATTCCCTTTGCTTCACTGTAGTTAATGCATACCTTTATCATGACAGAACATTTAAAACTTGATCATTATTGTTGAAAGAAAGACATCGGTTTGAATGTTTGACACCTTGATTGCAGACCTGTGGTCAATTACTAAATGTGTTCTCATAGGATTGATGGATCATTTACATTAGTTACGTTTAAAATGAGAGAGAAAGAGAGGGTTGTATTTACATACAACTTACACCTTTTCAGATTTAAATTTTGATGAAGACAAACATCAAGGACCACTTTCTTGCTATCATAAAAACCAATCATTGTAATTCAAAATCTATAGCCAAAAATATTAGATTGTAGGGGTGTTGGGAAGCCTAGTCCATGGACAAGGGCATTGGGTGCCCCAGTCTCAACAATTTACTCAAGAAAAAGGTCATGAGTAGGGTATTACACCTAGTTTCCAAAATAAGTCCCACAAATAAGCATAATCAGATGTGAACCAGGCATAGAAATCAAAGTGTTAAACCCCACATCTTCAATAGTTAATGCAGCCCTAATTTAGTACATATCTTAGTTAGTTAAATTGAAATGGTGATGGTGAATTTATTCCATTGGTTGTGTCCTTCTACTTACTTATATATATCTTCTTTGATTATGATGAAAATTAAAATAGCTCTAACATCTATTTTTTTCATGTGATGAACTAATAAGTAATAATCAATAATTTCTTATGCATATATGAAGTATTGAATATGGATTGAATTTTTGATTCCTTGGAATTGATGAATAATTAATTTATGCATAGGGATATTGGAATTTGGATATTAATTAATATGATATTAAGATAATCCAATTGAATTTCTCATTATATAATGCAAGAAAGAGGGTGTGCAAATAAAAGAAAGGAGAGAGAAATATACCTTATCAAACACCCCATTAATATTTTGTAAGGATAACCTATGTGCTATAAATGGGAATGAAAAAATATAATTATCATGCTTATGGGATTCTTATATTAAGGTTCAAGTAGATATAATTTTAAGTCATATAATGAAAAAGGGGCTTAACGTTTGGAAATCATTGGGTTATGTCAAAACTCATATGGGTCTTTGTATTGGTGTTCCTACTTCCACTACAATAATGTTTGATGAAAAGAGACCTTCTCCTCATAAAGGAAAAAGGTTGAAACCTTAATGGATATTCTTGAATTAAGAAATGTTACCTTTGATATGAAACCCCTATCTTTGATTCTTACACAAGGATTGATGTTGCTCGATTGGTATTATGACATGCCTTAATCATGGAGGAACTTGTAAAACTAGATCTAAAGTATTTATTACTCAGTTTTTAGCATAATTTTTTTTTTTGATAATTAAACTACTAGTTTGGCCCAGTCCCCTGCATTAATATAAAATAAAATCACATCATTGTGAAATCCCTTCTGAGATAGAGTTTCTATTGACATATTACAAAATTGCTTGCAAGAAGATATGGTTCGTAAGCATTAAAGTTTATAGATATTTGTTCACCATCTAATACTACCTACCATATAAGTCTATTCTCAATTTCCTTTACTATCTACCTTGTTAAGCCTACTAAAGAAACTTATAGGACATTATGCTAAAAACCTCAAAACAAAGGGGCTTTTCTAACATCTCTAACCTTCAGTACTGTCCTCCATTTTTGCATTTTCCATGGGGCTTCCTATTTCCATATTGTTTCAATGACTCTGTAGCTCCAAACCTTCCATCTCCATGAACTTTGCTATCTAGTTCGGCTCTAGATTCACCACCACATTTGTCCAATTTATAAGGAAATTTAGATTCAGCACTCCTTTCTCCCTATGGTCCTGATATTCCATTTCATGATCTAGAAGAATAATTGGCAATTTTTTGATATCCTCTCCCTTTTTGTCAAAATGATGCAGAGAGTCTTGGAGCTTTGTTTGTTACACCTTCTTGAGTGACTTGTCCTACTCAACCCTACAACTACTCAATTCCTTCCTATGGCACTTTGCAGGGGTTATGATAATGAGACCTCCTAGGTCTAAACCTTCTTTACTTACCTCCTAGGTATAGCCAATGGTTTCTGGACAATCAACTCCACTCCTTGAGGTGGCCACCTCAGTTACTCATACACTCCTCTCCTGGGCTCCAACCACTCCTACAAGGATCTTAACACACAATCACTTCCTATGGTTTCCTAATGCATCTACAAGGTGTCTTCAATGTATTTGGAGGTTTGAGGCTCACCAAATCCATCTCCTTGGCTTCCTAACCCTTCTAGGTCTCTATCGGCACCAAAATAGGCCTAATTGCATTAGCCCTCCCTATGAGGTTTTAGGGGTTTAATTTTCAACAGTCCCAAACAAGCCTAGAAATAAATCATTGATTTGAGTACCCTTTTGGAAGTTACAAACAATACTGGAAAAGTGCATTTGGTTTATCTATACAAGTGGATTTTCCAATGTTGCACTATTTTGAAGGGTTTTAGGCCTAACCGGTGAATTGGCAAGATGGGTCTAAAACTCTTCACCAGTCAAATCTCATGCTCCAATAAATTTAGGAACCTTCAAGGGAAATCAAAGGATTTCCATTCATGTGTCACTTGGTCCTGCACCAATCCCCATGTTCTCATAAATCACACCTTTCTTGTTGTCCTAACTCACCTACTCCCAGCAGTGAGCCTAGGGCTTCATTGTTTCTCCTGCTCCTACACTTGCAACACCACACACCCTATTATAAACCTATGTACAGACCCTAACCTAGCATTCTTAGTTATTTCAATAGGTTTCATCCAAGAATGCCTAGGTTAGAGCCATTTCTTGCTCTTAAACCCTACTTGCAAGGGTTTTGCTCCTAGTTGCAAAGAATGGAGGTAATCTCTAAAACTTAGGACAATAAAACCTGAAAATAAAAATTTAAGAAGACAAATTAAATGAATACCCATAATTACAATGGATTTACACCATCTAGTCTGTACTGGACTATACAAAACAATGAAAATAAGAGTAAACTATCAAAAATCGGTGGAAACAAGGTTGCTTCACATACCAAAAACTTGCTCTTGCATTTCCAAACCTCCAACACATACAATGAAGTGAATTTTGGCTTATATGCTCTTGTTCCAGTTGGTTCAACCAACTTTTAATGCCTAAAACCAAAAATGCAACTTTTGCAAGAAATTGCAAAATGTTGCTCAACAACTTTTGACAACTTTTGGCTCCAAGATGCAACTTTGAATTCTAATGCATTTTAAGACTCCTGAAGGTCCTCTAACACCCTATAAGACCTAAGCACAACACAATTGACCCCTAAAACATGAATACATTCATCTGGAGTACTTTACCGGTGAACTACCTAAGCATCTCACTTCTCAGGTTGTCAGCATCTTGGACACAATTGACTCAAACAAAAACTTGGACAACTCAACCATGGCTCTATTGGGTCTTCAATGGTTGTTCCATTATTACATCACAATGATAACACTCAAATTTGAAAGAAAACAAAAACTTTTAACTTGGAGAGCTAGGTGCCCTGCATCATACTCCCCTGGGTCAAAGAACTCAAGTCCCTTGAGTTATAAGGTCTAAAATATCCACTCCATGTTGAAGTATATCTGCCTCTAACATCCACATGGCATCTGAATCAGGTAACCCTTTCCACTTGACAATATATTCCTTGTAGACTCCTTTCCTTGTCTTTTTTACTATCTTGGTATCCAAGATGCTCTCTAACTCAACCGGTTGACTAGGTGGCAAATCCTTTATCCAATCTTCATGTACTGGTGATGGCATGTCTATCTGATTTCTTGGTGACTCCCCCTTGTATGGATAGAGATCACATACATTAAAAATAGGAGATATTCCCAAGGTAGGAGGAAGTTCAGCCTCATATGCATTCTGCCCATACTTGTGCACCACCTTGAGAGGTCCAATTTTCTTCATCATGAGCTTGATAGGCTGCCCTTTTGGAAGTCTCTCCTTCCTATGATATGCCAGCACTAAGTCTCCTACTTTAAATTGTACCTTCCTCCTTTTTTTATTAGCTTTAACCATATACTGCTCGGATTTTTGTTGCAAGGACTGTCTTACCTTATCATGCACCTCTTTAATACCTTTTGTAAAGTTCTCCCTTTGTGCACTCTTGGGTGTCATTGAACTGAGACATCTGAGCTCTAATATGCCCCTAGGATGGAATACATACACTGTCTCAAAAGGACTCTTACCTATGCTACGGTTCACTGAGTCATTATATGCATATTTTGCATGTCCAAGTACTAGATCCCAAGTCTACCCATGTTGTTTTGTAAGACATCTTTGCAAGTTACCCATGACCGGTTGACTACCTTTGTCTGACCATTTTATTGAGTATGATAGGCAGATGAGAAAGATAACTTGGTGCCCAACTTCCTCCAAAGTGCCTTCCAAAAGTGGCTCAAAAACTTCACATCTCTATCACTAACAATGCTAATTGGAAGACCATGAATTCTGACTATCTCCTTGAAGAAGAGGCCTGCAATATAGGTGGCATCATTGGTGCTCTTGCAAGATATGAAATGTGCCATTTTTCTGAATCTATCTACCACCACATACACACTATCAAATCCTCTTGGTGTCCTAGGCAAGCCTAACACAAAATCCATGCTCAAACATTCCCAAGGCCTCTGAGGTATGACCAAGGGTTGATATAGACCTGCATTACTTGAGGTTCCTTTTGCTCTTTGGCAGATGATACATTTCCCTACAAACCTTCTCACTTCTAATTGCAACTTGGGCCAATAATAAAACCTACCAACCTGCTCCAAAGTCTTATCAATGCCAAAATGACCTCCAAGACCTCCTTGATGCTTCTCTTGTAAAATATTTTGCCTCATAGAACATTGAGGTATGCAAAGAACATGACCTTTGAAAAAAAAACCCTCTTGTATCATGTATCCTGAATAAGATACATGTGAGGTGTTAGAAAAATTAGTACAAACATTATATATCTCTGCAAAATGTTTATCATCCTTGTAGAGGTATTTTAACTCACTCAAACACACACTTTGCAATTGAATCTTTTGCATGGTCATGATTCTCCTACTTATTGCATCACCTACTTTGTTGGCTACCCCTTTCTTGTTTTTGATAGTGAATGTATAGGATTGTAGGTACTCAACCCACTTTAGGTGTCTTTGGTTCAACTTCTCTTGCCCATTAAGGAAACTAAGGGCATGGTTGTCAGTGAAAACTACAAATTCTTTGGGTAGAAAATAATGATGCCACTTTTTCAGTGGTTGAACCATTGCATACAACTCCAAGTCATATGTGGATTACCTTTTCTTAGCTTCATTTAACTTTTCTTAGAAGAAAGCTATAGGATGTCCCTCTTGGCTTAAAACTGCCCCTATTTCCCTTTGGCTTGCATCACATTCTACTGTAAACAACTGACTGAAGTCAGGAAATCTAAGGGTTGGCAGCTCTGATATCTCAGTTTTCAATATTTCAAACCCCTTATTGGCTTCCTCTATCCACTTAAAGTAACACTTAATCCCTCCTTTAATGATATTGAGAATAGGAGCACAAACATGGCTAAAGTTTCTCACAAATTTCCTATAAAAAGATGTCATTCCATGAAAGCTTCTAACTTCACTTATGTCCCTAGGAATAGGCCAATTAAGTATTGCTTCTACCTTACTTGGATCCATTTTTAAACATCCATGAGAAATAACAAAACCAAGGTATACATGCTCTTTTTTCAAAAACTCACATTTTTCAAGGTTAATCTTGAGTTGAGCCTCCTTCAACTTCTTCAAAACCATCTCCAAATGCCTGAGGTGTTCCTCCTTGAACCTACTATAGAACAAAATGTCATCAAGATACACAATTACAAATCTACCAATAAACTCAACTAAGACTTCATTCATGAGCCTTTGGAAGGTACTAGGTGCATTGGTGAGGCCAAATGGCATCACCAACCACTCATATAGGCTTGCATTGGTTCTAAAGGTTGTCTTCCATTCATCTCTAGGTCTGATTTTGATCTGATGATAACCAAACTTCAACTCCACCTTTATGAAATAGCTTGCACCTCCTCAATTGTCTAATAGGTCCTCAATCCTTGTGCACATTCTCTATTTGCCTCCCTTTTTAGGCACTAATACAGTAGGAATAACACATAGACTCAAAATATTCTTAATAAACCCTTTGTCTAAGAGTTTTGGCACTTGTTTGGCAATCTCTTCATTTTGGCTATGTGTCATTTTGTAGGCAGCTTTGTTTGGCAAATTGGCCCCTGGTATTAAGTCTATTTGATGATTTACATCTCTCATTGGAGGCAAATAATCAGGTATGTCATCCCCTATCACTTTTGCATATTGTTTGAGTAGATCTTGCACCTCTTGAGGCACTTCACTCATTAGATTTGCCTTAGCTTCATCTCTAGGCTTCAACACTATAGCATGGCCTTGTTGACCTTCTTGTTTCAACACTTTTATAAAATCTTTTTCTCTCATCAACATCACACTTGAGCCTATTTTATTTTCTTCCTTTGGTTCAGGTAGTGGATCCATTTGATACTTCTTCCCATTCTTAGTGATAAGATAGTTGCTCTTCTCCCCATCATGAGTAGCTCTCACATCATATTGCCATGGACGGCCCAACAGCAAATGACAAACATCCATAGGCAATATGTCACATAATAATTTATCCTTATATTCACCAATTTCAAAATCCACCCATGCTTGTTCATCAACCAAAACATGTTGCCCCCGGTTGAGCCATGATACCTTGTAAGGAGTGAGATGAGGTAATCTTTTCAGTTTGAGTTTGTCCACCATTTCAATTGAGACAATATTCTCAGTGAAACCTAAATCAACAATCACCTTACAAATCTTCCCATGTGACCTACAAGTGGTCCTAAGCAAACTTTTCCTTTGGGGTGGCTCTTGAGCTTGGGGTATCTTGAGCATTGTTCTCCTCATCATCAAGTTTTCTCCATCCGTCACTGGCCCTGCCTTGTTGATTGAAGAAGTTACACTCTGAGTGTCTTCCTCTTGCAACAATTGAGTTCTTCTTTTCCCCATGTATGAGCTTGTGGAGCTTGAGGCTTTCCCCGGGCACTTACTCATAGTATGCCCAACTTGATTGCAATGATAACACCTATAAATGAAGACTATATTTCCTCTTCTTGAATTCCAAACCTACCCCTAAAATTGCTCCTTCCTCTATAGGATCCTCTAAATGCTCCTCTCTGAGAGTCTCCATTGCCTTCTTGGCCTTGTTGCTCTTCATTTCTTGATGATTTCTACCCTCTACCAAAGTTTCCTCTACCTTTGAAATTCTTACCTCCCCTATGTTTCTGATTTTGTTCACTCCTCATTTTGATCTTCTCTTCTTCCCTTAGGGCCAATTGAAAACACTTATGGATAGTGTTTGGTGTGAGGATACTTATCTCATCTTGTATATTATGTCTAAGGCCATTCATGTACCTGGCCAACTTCTCCACTTCATTCTCATGCTTCTTAGCCCTCAAACTGAGTTTGTGGAATTCCTCAGTGTATGCATGGATATCTAACTCCCTTTTTTTAAGATTTTGCAGTCTCTTATGGATTTGAAATTCATAATCTCCTAGAAGGAATTGTGCCTTAAGTCTAATCTTCATACGCTCCCATGAAGTGAGATTCTTTTTGCCTTCTTGTATCCTTTCCTCTTGCATCATATTCCACCAAACCAATGTTGATCCTCTCATTCTTGATTTGGCCACATTGACTCTTTTCTCTTATGCTACCTCTTTGTAATCAAAGTGATTATTGAGAGCCTCTATCCAATCTAGTAACTCTTATCCACTAAGGTTTCCTCCATAGGTGGGTAATCCATCCAAGTTGTCTTTAGAAATGGATTTGGCTACATCCAAGGATAGCTTTTGGTATTGAGGCATGGCTACTATTGTTGGTTCCTCTCCATCTTCCACTTCTTCATCAATCTCATCACCCCATTATGTCTTAACCTTCCCTTTCTCCTTCTCGACCTCTCTGGTTCCTCTACTTTATTCTACATCCTTCAATCCTTATATCATCTCTGCCACCAACTATCAGATGGCTTCTGGAGACATTGCCTTTGGAGGCATTGAACTTGCTTTTGATTCTTCACAATCTGACATACATCGAATCTTTCAAAGAATGGCTTTGATACCACTTTGATGCAGAGAGTCTTGGAGCTTTGTTTGTTACACCTTCTTGAGTGACTTGTCCTACTCAACCCTACAACTACTCAAGTCCTTCCTATGGCACTTGGCAAGGGTTATGATAATAAGACCTCCTAGGTCTAAACCTTATTTACTTGCCTCCTAGGTATAGCCAATGGTTTCTAGACAATCAACTCCACTCCTTGAGGTTGCCACCTCAGTTACTCACACACTCCTCTCCTGGGCTCCAACCACTCCTGCAAGGATCTTAACACACAATCACTTCCTATGGTTTCCTAATGCATCTACAAGGTGTCTTCAATGTATTTTGAGGTTTTAAGCTCACCAAATCCATCACCTTGGCTTCCTAACCCTTCTAGGTCTCTACATACACCAAAATAGGCCTAATTGCATTAGCCCTCCCTAGGCAGTTTTAGGGGTTTAATTTGTAAAAGTCCCAAACAAGCCTATAAATAAATCATGTATTTGAGTACCCTTTTGGACATTATAGACAATACAGGAAAAGTGCATCTGGGTTATCTATACAAGTGGGGTTTCCAATGCTGCACTATTTTAAAGGGTTTTAGGCCTAACCGGTGACTTGGCAAGATGGGTCTAAAACTCTTCACCAGTCAAATCTCCTTCTACAAAAAATTTGGGAACCTTCAAGGGAACTGAGAGTTATTTCCATTCATGTGTCACTTGGTCCTGCACCAATCCCCATGTGCTCATAAATCACACCTTTCTTGTTGTCCTAACTCACCTACTCCCAACGGTGAGCCTAGGGCTTCATTGTTTCTCCTCCTCCTGGACCTGCAACACCACACATCCTATTCTAAACCTATGTATAGAACCTAACATATAATTCTTAGTGATTTCAATAGGTGTCATCCGAGTATTCCTAGGTTAGAACCATTTCTTTCTCTTAAACCCTACTTGTAAGGGTTTTCCTCCTAGTTGCAAAGAATGGAGGTAATCTCTACAACTTAGGACAATCAAACCTGAAAATCAACCTTGAAGAATACAAATACAATTAATACTCATAATTACAATGGATTTACACCATCTAGTTCATACTGGACTGTACAAAACAATGAAAATAAGAGTAAACTGTCAAAAATTGGTGGAAACAAGGTTGCTTCACAAACCAAAAACTTGCTCTTGCATTTCCAAACCTCCAACCTGTACAATGATGTGAATTTTGGCTTATATGCTCTTGTTCTAGTTGGTTCAACCAACTTTTAACGCCTAAAACCAAAAATGCAACTTTTGCAAGGCTCCAAGATGCAACTTTGCATTCTAATGCATTTTAAGACTCCTGAAGGTCCTCGAACACCCTAGAAAACCTAAACACAACACAATTGACACCTAAACATGAATACATTCATCTAGAGTACTTTACCTATGATCTACTTAAGCATCTCACTTCTCAGGTTGTCAGCATCCTGGACACAATTGACTCAAACAAAAACTTGGACAACTCAATCATGGCTCTATTGAGTCCTCAATGGTTGTTCCATTATTATATCACAACGATAACACACAAATTTGAAAGAAAACAAAAACTTTCAACTTGGAGTGCTAGGTGCCCTGCACCACAAAATCCTTGGGTAGAGGAATCCAAAAATTCTCACAATTCCTTAGTATATCCTCCATGTTGCCCAAGAATTGAGATTTTAAAATGGCCTTGCCGAGATTCCTAGCCACTTCCTTGCTTAGCCCCGTGTCCAACGCTAAATCCAGAAACAATTACAAGATGTATGTGTTAACTTGATATCTATGGTCTATCATTATGAAATCTTCGTCCTGAACTAATTTGATTGCATAGACTACTTAAGGATGCTCGTATCTTAGAATGGAACTCAACCTTTTATCTGTGATCCTCCCTAAAAAATTAATTTATCTTTTCTTGGCAGACAGACATAATGGGATCTACATCAAATTGATAAATGCAATCTATGAAGAGATCTTTGTATTTAGAAATATCTCGCCTTCTCAAAAATTCATCATCTTTCCCAATCCTCTCCTAGATTTAATTGATTTTCAAGTCCAACTTAACTTCTCATTATTTCGCATTACTTGGAAGTCTCATTTTGTCCTCCCATAATTTTCCATCATTATTTGATTGATCTCTTCCTAAGGAAAAACTTCATTAGGTGGTTGATTTCGATAATATTTTATCTTTGTTTCACTAAAATAGTTCCAATTCCTTCTTCCTTTGAAAATATTTTCCATTTAATGCTTTAGCCATTATTCCCTATTACATATTACTCCCTCATTACTGCCCTCCCATAATTGAAAGTACTTCTACCCACTTGTCTTTTAGTCCCATCTCATTTAATGATATGCCTCGATTTTAAATTTTCTCATTTCTAAAATTAACTGTCAACTCAATAATTACATGTATTTTAATTTAAATCCATTCCTTCTACTAATCAAGGGAGATAGGGACGGAGAACATTTACTGATGAGTTAACCCTCTATCCATATCTTTAATTATTATTGGCAGCATATTTTGCTAGCCTATCTACTTCACGGTTTCCTTCCCTATATATGTGAGTAGCTCTAAAATCTTCCTGTTTTGCT
This sequence comes from Cryptomeria japonica, assembly GCF_030272615.1. NCBI lineage: Eukaryota > Viridiplantae > Streptophyta > Pinopsida > Cupressales > Cupressaceae > Cryptomeria > Cryptomeria japonica. Next base: position 4,797 of record NW_026729464.1, on the reverse strand, counting down.
ATAATTTCTCTTATCGAGGTTAACCATTTGGCCTTCATAAAATTTAGAGTTTTGTTGTTGCAAATGGCGTTAATAACTATTAGGGAATCACCTTCATGGTGGATTCTTTTTGCTCCAATTTTGAAGCCCAATTTCAAACCTAATAAACCCGCTCTTATCTCTACAATATTATTAGTTGTCACTCTTATGGATTTTGATTCTTGGGAAATATTAATCCCTCCCTCATTTATAGCTATACATCCTATCCCTCATTTTCTTGAATTACCTTTTGTTGCCCCATCAAAGTTAATTTTAACCCATCTTGCTTGTGGGGGAATCCATTTAGTATTTTTCTCTATTACTTCTTGATAACTTGTTTCTCTCATTTTGATAGTTTTTGGGGATAGCTAAACCCTTAAATATCTTGGCCATGTCTTCATCCCATAATTTTCATGTTGAGCTCTTTTCCATTTTATACTTAGTTGCTATATTAACGAATTCTACCAACTAATTTTCTATTTTCCTGATTAAAATTACCACTAGAATTTCCTTGTTCTAAAATATTCTCTTATTTATTTCTTTCCAAATTTCACATATTACAACTGAGGGGGTAACCTACCATACAGTTTCAAACACACCTCTTTTCCTCATGCCATTCCACATTTGAAACCAATTTAATAGGTGTTGAGGTTTGGGGATGTAAAATTCTAATTTACTGAAGAATTAATTCCAACATGTATTTGAGTATTGGTAGTCTAACAATAAGTTATTCACTGATTATACACTCGCCTTACACAGGATGCATATACTTTCTCCTTGATAACCCATCTTAGCCAAGTGATCCTGAGTAAGCACCTTTCCTTGGATTGCTATCCAAGAAAAGACTCCACCTTTGGGGAGGCATTATTTACTCCATAGTAGCTTGCATGGACAATCATCTTTAACTAAGGACATCTCTTTCATTTTGTATCCTAATCCCACCTTTTAAGAGCCCAATTTTGAACCACAACATCTTATATTGTCTAGTTTGTCAGAAGGTATTACCCACCTCTCTTTTAATAAGGTTGCAATGGTATTTTTTTGTATTTATGGAGCTTCTAGATTTTTCAGTGATTTCCATCTCTAGCATCTTATTCTATTTTCTTTTATAAATGCCCCATAATCTTTCATGTTTTTTACCTATTTTATTAGAGTGTCTCTTCTTATTAATTTAACATTATAGTCCTAATTAAGTTAATTGTGATATAGGGCTTAGGCCTTTTACATAACAATTATTATGTGGAAGAGAGGGGTCTCACAAGTAGAGAGATGTTCAAATGGAAAGGACCAAATACAACAAAAAGTACTTCCAACGAGACAAAAACAAAGAGAGACCAAGAAATGACCAAAAAGAACCACGGGAACCAATTGCTGATTTCCAAGATTTGTCTTTTTAAAAAAATGGGTAAATGCTTTTGACTTGGAGCTAGGAACAATGAACAAGGTTTTACTTTATTCTTAAAGTACAAAGATAAACACTTCTGTAGATTTTTCCCATTTTGATTGATATGATTTAATTTGTGATTTGATGTGAATATGCAAGATCTAGATTGAATGATAGAAAATGCATTACTTTCAACATAGACAATAAGATACAAAATTGGAAATCAGAAGAGTAGCTTAGATTTGTTAATATGAGAGAGAATATATATATCTCTTAAAATCAGCCAAAGAGTGTTGGACACAATTGGAGGGCACCATATTCTAGGGGTTTTTTCTTGTTCAAAGTTTGCAATCATCTATTTCTATCTTTGTTATGTTCACGTGTAGCACTCTACAGAGTCAGATCTAAACTTGCACACATGAAAGGAGACAAAAATATTGTTTTGTATAGGGACTTTCATAAATAAAACCATGTGTTGGTATTCCATCTCCACTACAACAATGTTTTATGAAAAGAGAGTTTTTCCTCATAAATGACAAAGGTTGAAACATTAATGGAAATGCTTCAAATAATAAATATTGCCTTTGATGCCAAACCCTTGTCTTGAAGTCTCACACAAGGATTGATGTTTCTCTATCGATGTTAATGCATGCCTTCATCTCCAACAATTAGATGTAATTAATGTTAGAGTTAATTATTATTCTTTGACAATTAGTGATACATGTGTTTATAATTTTTTATACTTAATAGTTATAATTAATTATTTAAATTACATCCTACATTTCATTTGAATTACTTACAATTGTTGCCACACAAAAAAATTCCTAACTAATTTTATTTACTCCAATAATAGGAGCTATATATTTCTATCAATAATAATTACAATTTTTCATACACATTACAATTTTTTAGCTTAGTGATAGCTAAACATCTTGAATTCACTAACTCTAATCCACATGATTTCATAAATTTAATAGACATCCAAAAGGGATCTATACTTCCACCCATCGGATAGAGTTTCCCTATTATTTGTAATTCAATATAAGCCACAATGTTTAATTGATTTTATAACAACTATCAATTAATTTCTTATAAATTGGCATTCTTAAACCCATTATATAAAACTTGTTGTGATGAGCCAAGCTCCAAACTACTATATATACTCAATGACTTGAAATTTAAGCTCACAAAGATTTTTTAAATTTATAAAGGAAGCTACAAATGATACAAGGATAACACCTGACTTGAAGTCAAATATTTTTCACATTCTTTAGAAAATCCTAATCTGGAGTTGGGTGAATGAATAGTGGATGTGTAGTAAATATGAAACTGAAATGATGGAGAGACAAACAATAGTGTTAATATTTGATATTTAAGTTCTCTTATAAATATATCAAATACTTCATCAATAAATGCAAACATAGACATGTTTTTTAAAACATAAAACACCACAATCAAAATATGTGATTTCGACACAAAACCATAAAATTTGGCATCAACCTAGATAAAATCCAATCAAATGAATATTTTTATATCATGAACATTTCTCTTTTAGTCCACAACTTGTGTCATGTGTGATGTGTCTGTCCTAATTGCAAGCATGATCCAAATTCCACCGTTTATTACTTTACACACCTTGACATAAACAATATTTCTGTATATTTATTTATAGCTAGTCCTTACACAAATTACAAATGTCCCTTTGAAAAGTGTTCACTTTCACATTCAACAAAATTGGAAAATCCTTGTCAACTTTTGATACCAATATTATACCTAAACAAAATATTTTAACACACAAATTCATAATATTTCCTTTTAAAAATTAAAAGGATAGAAAGGTAAAATCAAGCTTCATAGGGTTACAAAGATATTGTTGAGAGACAACATGGGTTTTAGATCCTCTTGCAAAAGCTAACCTAACAATTAGAAAATTATCTAATGAAAACTAAAGAATCTTGAGGAAAATTGATTATAGTTTCAAACTAGAATGTGTCATCCTTGAAAGTTGCAATGAGTCGTCCAAACTAGTATATATTCATGCAGGGACTTGATACTTTAGCTCACAAATATTTTAAAAAGTATAAAGCGAACTACAAATGATGCAAGGATAACACTTGACTTGAGCTCCAATATTTTTACATTTTTTACAAAACCCTAATTTGGAGTTGGGTGAATGAATATTGGATGTGAATGATCAAACATGGGGACTTGATCAGGTATATTTCTCTCTCCTTTCTTTTATTTGCACACCCTCTTTCTTGCATTATACAATGAGAAATTCAATTGGATTCTCTTAATATAATATTAATGACTATCCAAATTCCAATAGCCCTATGCATAAATTAATTATTCATCAATTCCAAGGAATCACAAATTCAATCCATATTCAATACTTCATATATGCATAAGAAATTATTGATAATTAATAATTAACTCATCACATCAAAAAACTAGATGTTAGAGCTATTTTAATTTTCATCATAATCAAAGAAGATACATACAAGTAAGTGGAAGGACACAACCATGGAATAAATTCACCATCACCATTTCAATTTAATTAACTAAGATATGTACAAAATTAGGGTTACATTATCTATTAAAGATGTGGGGTTTAACACTTTGGTTCCTATTCCTAGTTTACATCTGATTATGCTTATTTGTGGGACATATTTTGGAAACTAGGTGTAATACCCTACTCATGACCTTTTTCCTTGAGTAAATTGTTGAGACTGGGGAACCCAATTCACTTGTCCATGGACTAGGCTTCCCAACACCCCTACAATCTAATATTTTCGGCTACAGATTTTAAATTACAATGATTGGTTTTGATGATAGAAAGAAAGTGGTCCTTGATGTTTGTCTTCATCAAAATTTAAATCCGAAAAGGTGTAAGTTGCATATAAATACAACCCTCTCTCTCTCATTTTAAATGTAACTAATGTAAATGATCTATCAATCCTATGAGAACAATTTTAGTAATTGACCACAGGTCTGCAATCAAAGTGTCAAACATTCAAATCAACGTCTTTCTTTCAACAATAATGATCAAGTTTTAAATGTTCCTTCATGATGAAGGCATGCATTATCTTCAATCAAGCAACTTGAAGCATTATGCAAGAATTCAAGATAAGGTTTCATATCAAAGGTAAGAATTATCATTTCAAGCATTTCCATTAAGGGTTTCAACCTTTCTAATTTTTGAGGACAAGCTCTCCTTTCATAAAGCATTGTTGCAGTGGAGATATAATTACCAACATGGAGTTTGATGTAGGAAATCCCCTATATAAGATAACATTTTACCCTCCTTTCATGTGTTCATGTTCATATCTAAACATAGAGAGTGTTAGAAACATGTATGGAAGACAATGATAGATGATCTCAATGTCAGATTGTTG